>NW_021143572.1:0-300000 GCF_004193775.1 Glycine soja
ATGACCATTTAAATTTCTCGAAAGCTTTCGTTGTTCAATTTCGAGCGTCTCGATACATTACGATCAAGGATCGGACATCCGTGTGAATAGTTATGACCATTTACATTTCTCGAGAGCTTTCGTTGTTCAATTTCGAGCGTCTCGATATATTACGAACCAGAACCGGACATCCGTGTGAAATATTATGAGCATTTAAATTTCTCTAGAGCTTTCGTTGTTCAATTTCGAGCATCTCGATATATTACGATCAAGAATCGGACATCCATTTGAAAAGGTATGAGCATTTAAATTTCTCGAGAGCTTTTGTTGTTCAATTTTGAGCTTCTCGATATATTATGTCGTCGAATAGTACATCCGTGAGAAAACTTATGACCATTTAAATTTCTCGAGAGCTTTCGTTGTTCAATTTCGAGCGTCTCGATATATTACGATCAAGAATCGGACATCTGTGTGAATAGTTATGACCATTTACATTTCTCGAGAGCTTTTGTTGTTCAATTTCTAGCGGTTCGATATATTACGAACCAGAATCAGACATCCGTGTGAAAAGTTATGACCATTTAAATATCTCGAGATCTTTCGTCTTTCAATTTCGAGCGTCTCGATATATTACGATGCAGAATCGGACATCCGTGTGAAAAGTTGTGACCATTTAAATTTCTCGAGAGGTTTCGTTGTTCAATTTAGGCGTCTCGATATATTATTCGCCTGAATCGGACATCCGTGTGAAATGTTATGACCATTTAAATTTCTCAAAAGCTTTCGTTGTTCAATTTCGAGCGTCTCGATATATTACGATCCAGAATCGGACATCCGTGCGAAAAGTTATGACCATTTAAATTTCTCGAGCGGTTTCGTTGTTCAATTTAGGCGTCTCGATATATTATTCGCCTGAATCGGACATCCGTGTGAATTGTTATTGTAACATCCTAGAATTTTCTACCCGGAATTTTTGGGAAACGATGTATTTTGAATGATTATATATATATATAAGTATTATTCAGTGTATATGCATATATGTTCTTGGTAGAGGTAGGAATAGTGGGGGCAACATACGCGGGTTAGGCTAATTAAGGAAGATAAGTCCATAACTGGGAAGTTACGGGTTAATTCTTAATTAATTAGTTTAAAAATCATCGTTTTGCGTGCGACTTAAAATTTAACAAAAACAACCTCTGAACCACGCTCGGGGTTTTATTCTGAGCGTTTTGATATATATATTGCCTACTTTCGAAAACTGGCCCTGACAGACGCAGAGAAACGCGAGGAACTGGAATCAGTGAAACGACACGCAAACCGAGACAGGATTTTAGCGTTTCAAAGGTCAGATTTTTCTCACTTTTTGTGGCTGAGTATGGGTCACAATCAAAAGAGAAAGTGGGCCCTTTTTGCTCCACTCAAATGGAGATATGTGGCATAGTTTATAATAAAATAATAAGAAATGAGGAAAAAGCCTTTTTAAAATTAAAAAGCAACTCTCTCTCTCCTCACTCAGCCCCACATTTTTCAGAAGCCTTTCCTCTCTCCCTCACGTTGCCATTCTTTCCTCCTTCATTCTCCATTGAAGCTCTAAACAAAGCTTCAACCTTTGGTGCCCATTTCTGCTCCAAATCGCGAAAGGAGGGCATTTTCGGAGTTGTGAAGTGCGTGTCTACGAGTGGGACTTCGAAATTTCAGGTTTGGGTGGACTTCTTTCTCTCTTGATTTTCGTGGGTATGGGGTTTTGTGAGATATGATAGGTAGTTTTGCTAGTTTTCTGCCTCATGATAGTTATTTTTGAAGGAACTTGTTGAACTTGCCATGTTTGGATGAGTTAGACATACCCATTCTGTTTTAGGGTTTTTGTGATGATGCTTGTGATGTTTATATGCTGAAATTGCTTATGGAAAACTGTTAGAGATGAAGGGTAGAGTTAACCTAGGGTTAGAAAGTGAGAATGTGACGTTATGAGTGGAAAAAGAGTGAGGCTTTGAGAGTTGGAAGGTTAAATCTGGATTCTGTAGTAAATGGAGGTTAAAATGAGTTAATCCTAGTTTGAAATGTCATTTAGGATTTATGAGAAAGGTTAGGCTGAGCTAGAGAGAAAAACAAATGACCAAAGTGAACAAAGAGCCATTTCTAGGGTAAATTTGGGTGTTGAGGAGTCAAATTTTGATTCGGTGAAATTTTAGGTGTAAATCCAGTTTGGACAAGTTTAAATTGATGTTATGGACTTGTGTGAGGTGAGAGTTTGCTTCAAATTTGTCCCATTCTCAATTTCACTTCTCAAGCCTAGAAAATCCATTAAATTGAGGGGTTTTGGACACATAGATTTTGTGTTGCTGTGGTTTGAAGCTTGACTTTGGTTTAGACATGATTGATACATGATTTGGGACTTGTAGGATTTGATTTGGGCAAGATTGGATGAGGGGAAGTGTGGTTTTCGAAATCTGCTCTTTGTGCAGATTTTTGCTGTGAAATTGTGCAGCAGAATTTTGCACAAGTGCAGAAAAATGCTATGCATTTGCTGGTTGTGGAAAGAGCAGTGCAGAATGAGTTCTGGATGTTTGCTAGTAGATCCCAACGGTCAAAATGTAGGCTTATGTACTAGAGACTTCCAGTAAAATTTTGGAATCGATCCAACGGTTAACGAATTAGAACGAAGGAATTGTTACTGGGGTCTTTAAGTGAGAAAAGCTGTGATTTTGGTTGGTGTTTTCGGCAGAGTTTTCGGCCTTTGCCCTGTTTTCTTGGCTATGATGGTTTGTGTTGTTTAAATGTTGAATTACTTGGATGTTGGGGAAGCTTGGGAGGATTGATGGGGACCCGGTGATGAGAGAAACGAGGATATGGGCTACGTAGGAGTACGTGAGCTCAGTTGGAGGTGGGCAACAGGGGAATATTATGTCCCCGAATCGGACACCCGGGTCAAAAGTTATGACAATTTGAATTTATCGAGAGGTTCTGTTGTTCAATTTCTAGCGTCACGTTATATTATGTCCCCGTATCGGACATCCGTGTGAAAAGTTATGACCATTCAAATTTCTTGAGAGCTTATGTTGTTCAATTTCGAGCGTCTCAATATATTATGTCCCCAAATCAGACATACGAGTGAAAAGTTATGACCATTTGAATATCGCGAGAGGTTCCGTTGTTCAATTTCGAGCGTCTCGATATACTATGCGCCTGAATCGGACATCCGTGTGAAACGTTATGACTACTTAAATTTCTCGAGGGCTTCCGTTATTAAATTTTGAGCATCTCGATATATTATGTCCCTGAATTGGACATCCGAGTGAAACGTTATGACCATTTAAATTTCTCGAGAGCTGTAGTTTTTCAATTTCGAGCGTCTCGATATATTATGTCCCCGAATCAGACATACGAGTGAAAAGTTATGACCATTTGAATATCGCGAGAGGTTCTGTTGTTCAATTTCGAGCGTCTCGATATATTATGCGCCTGAATCGGACATCCGTGTGAAAAGTTACGACTATTTAAATTTCTCAAGGGCTTCCGTTATTAAATTTTGAGCGTCTCGATATATTATGTCCCTGAATCGGACATCCGTGTGAAAAGTTATGACCATTTAAATTTCTCGAGAGGTTCCGTGGTTCAATTTTGAGCGTTTCGATATATTATATCCCCGAATCGAAAATCCGAGTGAAAAGTTATGACCATTTGAATTTCTCGAGAGGTTCCGTTGTTAAATTTCGAGCGTCACGATATATAATGTTTCCGAATCGAACATCCGTTTGAAAAGTTATGACCATTTAAATTTCACGAGAGCTTTCGTTGTTCAATTTCGAGAGTCTTGATATATTACACTCTGAATCGGACATCCGTGTGAAAATTTATGACCATTTAAATTTCTCGAGAGCTTTCGTTGTTCAATTTCGAGCGTCTCGATATATTACGATCCATAATCGGACATTTGTGTGAAAAGTTATGACCATTTAAATTTCTCGAGAGCTTTCGTTGTTCAATTTCGAGCATCTCGATATATAACGATCCAGAATCGGACATCCGTGTGAATAGTTATGACCATTTAAATTTCTCGAGATCTTCCTTTGTACAATTTCAAGCGTCTCGATATATTATTTTGCCGAATCGGACATCCGAGTGAAAAGTTATGACCATTTAAATTTCTCGAGAGCTTTCGTTGTTCAAATTCGAGCGTCTCGATATATTATGTCCCCGAATTGGACACATGAATGAAAAGTTATGACCATTTAAATTTCTCGAGAGGTTTCGTTGTTCAATTTCGAGCGTGTCGATATATTATGTCCCCGAAAAGGACATCTGAGTGAAAAGTTGTGACCATTTGAATTTCTCGAGAGGTTCTGTTGTTCAATTTCGAGTGTCTCGATATATTATGCGCCTGAATCAGACATCTGTGTGAAAAGACCATTTAAATTTCACAAGAGCTTTCGTTGATCTATTTCGAGCGTCTTGATATATTACACTCTGAATCGGACATCCGTGTGAAAAGTTATGACCATTTAAATTTCCCGAGAGCTTTCGCTGGTCAATTACGAGCGTCTTGCTATATTACGCTCTTGAATCGGACACCCGTGTGAAAAGTTATGACCATTTAAATTTCTTGAGAGCTTCTGTTGTTCAATTTCGAGCGTCTCAATATATTATGTCCCCGAATCAGACATCCAAGTGAAAAGTTATGATCATTTGAATATCGCGAGAGGCTCCATTTTTCAATTTCGATCGTCTCGATATATTATGCGCCCGAATCGGACATCCGTGTGAAAAGTTATGACCATTTAAATTTCTCGAGGGCTTCCGTTGTTCAATTCCGAGCGTCTCGATATATTATGTCCCTGAATCGGACATCCGTGTGAAAAGTTATGACCATTTAAATTTCTCGAGAGCTTTTGTTTTTAAATTTCGAGCGTCTCGATATATTACGATCTAGAATCGGACATCCGTGTGAAAAGTTATGACCATTTACATTTCTCGAGAGCTTTCGTTGTTCAATTTCGAGCGTCTCGATATATTACGATCCAGAATCGCACATCCGTGTGAAAAGTTATGACAATTTAAATTTCTCGTGAGCTTTGGATATTCAATTTCGAATGTCTCGATATATTACGATCCATAATCGGACTTCTGAGTGAAAAGTTATGACCATTTGAATTTGTCGAGAGGTTCCGTTGTTCCATTTCGAGCGTCTCGATATATTATACGCCTAAATCGGACATCCGTGTGAAAAGTTATGACCAATTAAATTTCTGGAGAGCTTCCGTTGTTCAATTTCGGGCGTCTTGATATATTTTGTCCCCGAATCGAGCATCCGTGTTAAAAGATATAGCCATTTAAACTTCTTTAGAACTGTCGTGTTCAATTTCGAGCTTCTTCATATATTACGCTCTTGAATCGTACATTTGTGTGAAAAATTATGACCATTTAAATTTCTCTAGAGCTTTCGTTGTTCAATTTCGAGCGTCTTGATATATTACACTCTGAATCGGACATCCGTGTTAAAAGTTATGACCATTTAAATTTCTCGAACGCTTTCGCTGGTCAATTACGAGCGTCTTGATATATTACGCTCTTGAATCAGACACCCTTGTGAAAAGTTATGACCATTTAAATTTCTTGAGAACTTCTGTTGTTCAATTTCGAGCGTCTCAATATATTATGTCCCCGAATCAGACATCCGAGTGAAAAGTTATGATCATTTGAATATCGCGAGTGGCTCCGTTTTTCAATTTTGAGCGTCTCGATATATTATGCGCCTGAATCGGACATCCGTGTGAAAAGTTATGACTATTTAAATTTCTCAAGGGCTTCCGTTATTAAATTTTGAGCGTCTCGATATATTATGTCCTTGAATCGGACATCCGTGTGAAAAGTTATGACCATTTAAATTTCTCGAGAGGTTCCGTTGTTCAATTTTGAGCGTTTCGATATATTATGTTCCCGAATCGAAAATCCGAGTGAAAAGATATGACCATTTGAATTTCTCGAGAGGTTCCGTTGCTAGATTTCGAGCGTCACGATATATTATGTTCCCGAATCGAACATCCGTGTGAAAAGTTATGACCATTTAAATTTCACGAGAGATTTCGTTGTTCAATTTCGAGCGTCTTGATATATTACACTCTGAATCGGACATCCGTGTGAAAATTTATGACCATTTAAATTTCTCGAGAGCTTTCGTTGTTCAATTTCGAGCGTCTCGATATATTACGATCCATAATCGGACATCTGTGTGAAAAGTTATGACCATTTAAATTTCTCGAGAGCTTTCGTTGTTCAATTTCGAGCATCTCGATATATAACGATCCAGAATCGGACATCCGTGTGAATAGTTATGACCATTTAAATTTCTCGAGATCTTCCTTTGTACAATTTCAAGCGTCTCGATATATTATTTTGCCGAGTCGGACATCCGAGTGAAAAGTTATGACCATTTAAAATTCTCGAGAGCATTCGTTGTTCAAATTCGAGCGTCTCGATATATTATGTCCCCGAATTGGACACCTAAATGAAAAGTTATGACCATTTAAATTTCTCGAGAGGTTTCGTTGTTCAATTTCGAGCATGTCGATATATTATGTCCCCGAAACGGACATCTGAGTGAAAAGTTGTGACCATTTGAATTTCTCGAGAGATTCTATTGTTCAATTTCGAGTGTCTCGATATATTATGCGCCTGAATCAGACATCCGTGTGAAAAGACCATTTAAATTTCACGAGAGCTTTCATTGATCTATTTCGAGCGTCTTGATATATTACACTCTGAATCGGACATCCGTGTGAAAAGTTATGACCATTTAAATTTCTCGAGAGCTTTCACTGGTCAATTACGAGCGTCTTGATATATTACACTCTTGAATCGGACACCCGTGTGAAAAGTTATGACCATTTAAATTTCTTGAGACCTTCTATTGTTCAATTTCGAGCGTCTCAATATATTATCTCCCCGAATCAGACATCCAAGTGAAAAGTTATGATCATTTGAATATCGCGAGAGGCTCCGTTTTTCAATTTCGATCGTCTCGATATATTATGTGCCCGAATCGGACATCCGTGTGAAAAGTTATGACCATTTACATTTCTCGAGAGCTTTCGTTGTTCAATTTCGAGTGTCTCGATATATTACGATCCAGAATCGCACATCCGTGTGAAAAGTTATGACAATTTAAATTTCTCGTGAACTTTAGTTATTCAATTTCGAACGTCTCGATATATTACGATCCATAATCGGACTTCCGAGTGAAAAGTTATGACCATTTGAATTTGTCGAGAGGTTCCGTTGTTCAATTTCGAGCGTCTCGATATATTATACGCCTGAATCGGACATCCGTGTGAAAAGTTATGACCAATTAAATTTCTGGAGAGCTTCCATTGTTCAATTTCGGGCGTCTTGATATATTTTGTCCCCGAATCAAGCATCCGTGTTAAAAGATATAGCCATTTAAACTTCTTTAGAACTTTTGTGTTCATTTTCGAGCTTTTTGATACATTACGCTCTTGAATCGTACATTCATGTGAAAAATTATGACCATTTAAATTTCTCTAGAGCTTTCGTTGTTCAATTTCGAGCGTCTTGATATATTACACTCTGAATCGGACATCCGTGTGAAAAGTAATGACCATTTAAATTTCTCGAGAGCTTTCGCTGGTCAATTACGAGCGTCTTGATATATTACGCTCTTGAATCAGACACCCTTGTGAAAAGTTATGACCATTTAAATTTCTTGAGAGCTTCTGTTGTTCAATTTCGAGCGTCTCAATATATTATGTCCCCGAATCAGACATCCAAGTGAAATGTTATGATCATTTGAATATCGCGAGCGGCTCCGTTTTTCAATTTTGAGCGTCTCGATATATTATGCGCCTGAATCAGACATCCGTGTGAAAAGTTATGACCATTTAAATTTCACGAGAGATTTCGTTGTTCAATTTCGAGCGTCTTGATATATTACACTCTGAATCGGACATCCGTGTGAAAATTTATGACCATTTAAATTTCTCGAGAGCTTTCGTTGTTCAATTTCGAGCGTCTCGATATATTACGATCCATAATCGGACATCTGTGTGAAAAGTTATGACCATTTAAATTTCTCGAGAGCTTTCGTTGTTCAATTTCGAGCATCTCGATATATAACGATCCAGAATCGGACATCCGTGTGAATAGTTATGACCATTTAAATTTCTCGAGATCTTCCTTTGTACAATTTCAAGCGTCTCGATATATTATTTTGCCGAGTCGGACATCCGAGTGAAAAGTTATGACCATTTAAAATTCTCGAGAGCATTCGTTGTTCAAATTCGAGCGTCTCGATATATTATGTCCCCGAATTGGACACCTAAATGAAAAGTTATGACCATTTAAATTTCTCGAGAGGTTTCGTTGTTCAATTTCGAGCATGTCGATATATTATGTCCCCGAAACGGACATCTGAGTGAAAAGTTGTGACCATTTGAATTTCTCGAGAGATTCTATTGTTCAATTTCGAGTGTCTCGATATATTATGCGCCTGAATCAGACATCCGTGTGAAAAGACCATTTAAATTTCACGAGAGCTTTCATTGATCTATTTCGAGCGTCTTGATATATTACACTCTGAATCGGACATCCGTGTGAAAAGTTATGACCATTTAAATTTCTCGAGAGCTTTCACTGGTCAATTACGAGCGTCTTGATATATTACACTCTTGAATCGGACACCCGTGTGAAAAGTTATGACCATTTAAATTTCTTGAGACCTTCTATTGTTCAATTTCGAGCGTCTCAATATATTATCTCCCCGAATCAGACATCCAAGTGAAAAGTTATGATCATTTGAATATCGCGAGAGGCTCCGTTTTTCAATTTCGATCGTCTCGATATATTATGTGCCCGAATCGGACATCCGTGTGAAAAGTTATGACCATTTACATTTCTCGAGAGCTTTCGTTGTTCAATTTCGAGTGTCTCGATATATTACGATCCAGAATCGCACATCCGTGTGAAAAGTTATGACAATTTAAATTTCTCGTGAACTTTAGTTATTCAATTTCGAACGTCTCGATATATTACGATCCATAATCGGACTTCCGAGTGAAAAGTTATGACCATTTGAATTTGTCGAGAGGTTCCGTTGTTCAATTTCGAGCGTCTCGATATATTATACGCCTGAATCGGACATCCGTGTGAAAAGTTATGACCAATTAAATTTCTGGAGAGCTTCCATTGTTCAATTTCGGGCGTCTTGATATATTTTGTCCCCGAATCAAGCATCCGTGTTAAAAGATATAGCCATTTAAACTTCTTTAGAACTTTTGTGTTCATTTTCGAGCTTTTTGATACATTACGCTCTTGAATCGTACATTCATGTGAAAAATTATGACCATTTAAATTTCTCTAGAGCTTTCGTTGTTCAATTTCGAGCGTCTTGATATATTACACTCTGAATCGGACATCCGTGTGAAAAGTAATGACCATTTAAATTTCTCGAGAGCTTTCGCTGGTCAATTACGAGCGTCTTGATATATTACGCTCTTGAATCAGACACCCTTGTGAAAAGTTATGACCATTTAAATTTCTTGAGAGCTTCTGTTGTTCAATTTCGAGCGTCTCAATATATTATGTCCCCGAATCAGACATCCAAGTGAAATGTTATGATCATTTGAATATCGCGAGCGGCTCCGTTTTTCAATTTTGAGCGTCTCGATATATTATGCGCCTGAATCAGACATCCGTGTGAAAAGTTATGACCATTTAAATTTCACGAGAGATTTCGTTGTTCAATTTCGAGCGTCTTGATATATTACACTCTGAATCGGACATCCGTGTGAAAATTTATGACCATTTAAATTTCTCGAGAGCTTTCGTTGTTCAATTTCGAGCGTCTCGATATATTACGATCCATAATCGGACATCTGTGTGAAAAGTTATGACCATTTAAATTTCTCGAGAGCTTTCGTTGTTCAATTTCGAGCATCTCGATATATAACGATCCAGAATCGGACATCCGTGTGAATAGTTATGACCATTTAAATTTCTCGAGATCTTCCTTTGTACAATTTCAAGCGTCTCGATATATTATTTTGCCGAGTCGGACATCCGAGTGAAAAGTTATGACCATTTAAAATTCTCGAGAGCATTCGTTGTTCAAATTCGAGCGTCTCGATATATTATGTCCCGAATTGGACACCTAAATGAAAAGTTATGACCATTTAAATTTCTCGAGAGGTTTCGTTGTTCAATTTCGAGCATGTCGATATATTATGTCCCCGAAACGGACATCTGAGTGAAAAGTTGTGACCATTTGAATTTCTCGAGAGATTCTATTGTTCAATTTCGAGTGTCTCGATATATTATGCGCCTGAATCAGACATCCGTGTGAAAAGACCATTTAAATTTCACGAGAGCTTTCATTGATCTATTTCGAGCGTCTTGATATATTACACTCTGAATCGGACATCCGTGTGAAAAGTTATGACCATTTAAATTTCTCGAGAGCTTTCACTGGTCAATTACGAGCGTCTTGATATATTACACTCTTGAATCGGACACCCGTGTGAAAAGTTATGACCATTTAAATTTCTTGAGACCTTCTATTGTTCAATTTCGAGCGTCTCAATATATTATCTCCCCGAATCAGACATCCAAGTGAAAAGTTATGATCATTTGAATATCGCGAGAGGCTCCGTTTTTCAATTTCGATCGTCTCGATATATTATGTGCCCGAATCGGACATCCGTGTGAAAAGTTATGACCATTTACATTTCTCGAGAGCTTTCGTTGTTCAATTTCGAGTGTCTCGATATATTACGATCCAGAATCGCACATCCGTGTGAAAAGTTATGACAATTTAAATTTCTCGTGAACTTTAGTTATTCAATTTCGAACGTCTCGATATATTACGATCCATAATCGGACTTCCGAGTGAAAAGTTATGACCATTTGAATTTGTCGAGAGGTTCCGTTGTTCAATTTCGAGCGTCTCGATATATTATACGCCTGAATCGGACATCCGTGTGAAAAGTTATGACCAATTAAATTTCTGGAGAGCTTCCATTGTTCAATTTCGGGCGTCTTGATATATTTTGTCCCCGAATCAAGCATCCGTGTTAAAAGATATAGCCATTTAAACTTCTTTAGAACTTTTGTGTTCATTTTCGAGCTTTTTGATACATTACGCTCTTGAATCGTACATTCATGTGAAAAATTATGACCATTTAAATTTCTCTAGAGCTTTCGTTGTTCAATTTCGAGCGTCTTGATATATTACACTCTGAATCGGACATCCGTGTGAAAAGTAATGACCATTTAAATTTCTCGAGAGCTTTCGCTGGTCAATTACGAGCGTCTTGATATATTACGCTCTTGAATCAGACACCCTTGTGAAAAGTTATGACCATTTAAATTTCTTGAGAGCTTCTGTTGTTCAATTTCGAGCGTCTCAATATATTATGTCCCCGAATCAGACATCCAAGTGAAATGTTATGATCATTTGAATATCGCGAGCGGCTCCGTTTTTCAATTTTGAGCGTCTCGATATATTATGCGCCTGAATCAGACATCCGTGTGAAAAGTTATGACCATTTAAATTTCACGAGAGATTTCGTTGTTCAATTTCGAGCGTCTTGATATATTACACTCTGAATCGGACATCCGTGTGAAAATTTATGACCATTTAAATTTCTCGAGAGCTTTCGTTGTTCAATTTCGAGCGTCTCGATATATTACGATCCATAATCGGACATCTGTGTGAAAAGTTATGACCATTTAAATTTCTCGAGAGCTTTCGTTGTTCAATTTCGAGCATCTCGATATATAACGATCCAGAATCGGACATCCGTGTGAATAGTTATGACCATTTAAATTTCTCGAGATCTTCCTTTGTACAATTTCAAGCGTCTCGATATATTATTTTGCCGAGTCGGACATCCGAGTGAAAAGTTATGACCATTTAAAATTCTCGAGAGCATTCGTTGTTCAAATTCGAGCGTCTCGATATATTATGTCCCCGAATTGGACACCTAAATGAAAAGTTATGACCATTTAAATTTCTCGAGAGGTTTCGTTGTTCAATTTCGAGCATGTCGATATATTATGTCCCGAAACGGACATCTGAGTGAAAAGTTGTGACCATTTGAATTTCTCGAGAGATTCTATTGTTCAATTTCGAGTGTCTCGATATATTATGCGCCTGAATCAGACATCCGTGTGAAAAGACCATTTAAATTTCACGAGAGCTTTCATTGATCTATTTCGAGCGTCTTGATATATTACACTCTGAATCGGACATCCGTGTGAAAAGTTATGACCATTTAAATTTCTCGAGAGCTTTCACTGGTCAATTACGAGCGTCTTGATATATTACACTCTTGAATCGGACACCCGTGTGAAAAGTTATGACCATTTAAATTTCTTGAGACCTTCTATTGTTCAATTTCGAGCGTCTCAATATATTATCTCCCCGAATCAGACATCCAAGTGAAAAGTTATGATCATTTGAATATCGCGAGAGGCTCCGTTTTTCAATTTCGATCGTCTCGATATATTATGTGCCCGAATCGGACATCCGTGTGAAAAGTTATGACCATTTACATTTCTCGAGAGCTTTCGTTGTTCAATTTCGAGTGTCTCGATATATTACGATCCAGAATCGCACATCCGTGTGAAAAGTTATGACAATTTAAATTTCTCGTGAACTTTAGTTATTCAATTTCGAACGTCTCGATATATTACGATCCATAATCGGACTTCCGAGTGAAAAGTTATGACCATTTGAATTTGTCGAGAGGTTCCGTTGTTCAATTTCGAGCGTCTCGATATATTATACGCCTGAATCGGACATCCGTGTGAAAAGTTATGACCAATTAAATTTCTGGAGAGCTTCCATTGTTCAATTTCGGGCGTCTTGATATATTTTGTCCCCGAATCAAGCATCCGTGTTAAAAGATATAGCCATTTAAACTTCTTTAGAACTTTTGTGTTCATTTTCGAGCTTTTTGATACATTACGCTCTTGAATCGTACATTCATGTGAAAAATTATGACCATTTAAATTTCTCTAGAGCTTTCGTTGTTCAATTTCGAGCGTCTTGATATATTACACTCTGAATCGGACATCCGTGTGAAAAGTAATGACCATTTAAATTTCTCGAGAGCTTTCGCTGGTCAATTACGAGCGTCTTGATATATTACGCTCTTGAATCAGACACCCTTGTGAAAAGTTATGACCATTTAAATTTCTTGAGAGCTTCTGTTGTTCAATTTCGAGCGTCTCAATATATTATGTCCCCGAATCAGACATCCAAGTGAAATGTTATGATCATTTGAATATCGCGAGCGGCTCCGTTTTTCAATTTTGAGCGTCTCGATATATTATGCGCCTGAATCAGACATCCGTGTGAAAAGTTATGACCATTTAAATTTCACGAGAGATTTCGTTGTTCAATTTCGAGCGTCTTGATATATTACACTCTGAATCGGACATCCGTGTGAAAATTTATGACCATTTAAATTTCTCGAGAGCTTTCGTTGTTCAATTTCGAGCGTCTCGATATATTACGATCCATAATCGGACATCTGTGTGAAAAGTTATGACCATTTAAATTTCTCGAGAGCTTTCGTTGTTCAATTTCGAGCATCTCGATATATAACGATCCAGAATCGGACATCCGTGTGAATAGTTATGACCATTTAAATTTCTCGAGATCTTCCTTTGTACAATTTCAAGCGTCTCGATATATTATTTTGCCGAGTCGGACATCCGAGTGAAAAGTTATGACCATTTAAAATTCTCGAGAGCATTCGTTGTTCAAATTCGAGCGTCTCGATATATTATGTCCCCGAATTGGACACCTAAATGAAAAGTTATGACCATTTAAATTTCTCGAGAGGTTTCGTTGTTCAATTTCGAGCATGTCGATATATTATGTCCCCGAAACGGACATCTGAGTGAAAAGTTGTGACCATTTGAATTTCTCGAGAGATTCTATTGTTCAATTTCGAGTGTCTCGATATATTATGCGCCTGAATCAGACATCCGTGTGAAAAGACCATTTAAATTTCACGAGAGCTTTCATTGATCTATTTCGAGCGTCTTGATATATTACACTCTGAATCGGACATCCGTGTGAAAAGTTATGACCATTTAAATTTCTCGAGAGCTTTCACTGGTCAATTACGAGCGTCTTGATATATTACACTCTTGAATCGGACACCCGTGTGAAAAGTTATGACCATTTAAATTTCTTGAGACCTTCTATTGTTCAATTTCGAGCGTCTCAATATATTATCTCCCCGAATCAGACATCCAAGTGAAAAGTTATGATCATTTGAATATCGCGAGAGGCTCCGTTTTTCAATTTCGATCGTCTCGATATATTATGTGCCCGAATCGGACATCCGTGTGAAAAGTTATGACCATTTACATTTCTCGAGAGCTTTCGTTGTTCAATTTCGAGTGTCTCGATATATTACGATCCAGAATCGCACATCCGTGTGAAAAGTTATGACAATTTAAATTTCTCGTGAACTTTAGTTATTCAATTTCGAACGTCTCGATATATTACGATCCATAATCGGACTTCCGAGTAAAAAGTTATGACCATTTGAATTTGTCGAGAGGTTCCGTTGTTCAATTTCGAGCGTCTCGATATATTATACGCCTGAATCGGACATCCGTGTGAAAAGTTATGACCAATTAAATTTCTGGAGAGCTTCCATTGTTCAATTTCGGGCGTCTTGATATATTTTGTCCCCGAATCAAGCATCCGTGTTAAAAGATATAGCCATTTAAACTTCTTTAGAACTTTTGTGTTCATTTTCGAGCTTTTTGATACATTACGCTCTTGAATCGTACATTCATGTGAAAAATTATGACCATTTAAATTTCTCTAGAGCTTTCGTTGTTCAATTTCGAGCGTCTTGATATATTACACTCTGAATCGGACATCCGTGTGAAAAGTAATGACCATTTAAATTTCTCGAGAGCTTTCGCTGGTCAATTACGAGCGTCTTGATATATTACGCTCTTGAATCAGACACCCTTGTGAAAAGTTATGACCATTTAAATTTCTTGAGAGCTTCTGTTGTTCAATTTCGAGCGTCTCAATATATTATGTCCCCGAATCAGACATCCAAGTGAAATGTTATGATCATTTGAATATCGCGAGCGGCTCCGTTTTTCAATTTTGAGCGTCTCGATATATTATGCGCCTGAATCAGACATCCGTGTGAAAAGTTATGACCATTTAAATTTCACGAGAGATTTCGTTGTTCAATTTCGAGCGTCTCGATATATTACAAACCAGAATCGGACATCCGTATGAAATGTTATGACCATTTAAATTTCTCGAGCGCTTTCGGTGTTCAATTTCGAGTGTCTCAATATATTACTAACCAGAATCGTACATCCGTATCAAATGTTATGACCCTTTAAATTTCTCGAGAGCTTTCGTTGTTCAATTTCGAGAGTCTCGATATATTATGTCCCCGAATCAGACACCCGGGTCAAAAGTTATGACAATTTGAATTTATCGAGAGGTTCCGTTATTCAATTTTGGCGTCTCGATATATTATGCGCCTGAATCTGACATCCGTGTGAAAAGTTATGACCAATTAAATTTCTGGAGAGCTTCCGTTGTTCAATTTCAGGCGTCTTGATATATTTTGTCCCCGAATCGAGCATCCGTGTTAAAAGATATAGCCATTTAAACTTCTTTAGAACTTTCGTGTTCAATTTTGAGCATCTTGATATATTACGCTCTTGAATCGTACATTCGTGTGAAAAATTATGACCATTTAAATTTCTCGAGAGCTTTCGTTGTTCAATTTCGAGCGTCTTGATATATTACACTCTGAATCGGACATCCGTGTGAAAAGTTATGACCATTTAAATTTCTCGAGAGGTTTCATTGTTCAATTTAGGCGTCTCGATATATTATTCGCCTGAATCGGACATCCGTGTGAAATGTTATGACTATTTAAATTTCTCGAGAGCTTTCGTTGTTCAATTTCGAGCAACTCAATATATTACGATTCTGAATCGGACATCCGTGTGAAAAGTTATGACCATTTAAATTCCTCGAGAGGTTTCGTTCTTGAATTTAGGCGTCTCGATATATTATTCGCGTTAATCGGACATCCGTGTGAAAAGTTATGACCAATTAAATTTCTTGAGAGCTTCTGCTGTTCAATTTCGGGCGTCTAGATATATTTTGTCCCTGAATCGAGCATCCTTGTTAAAAGATATAGCCAATTAAACTTCTTTAGAACTTTCGTGTTCAATTTCGAGCGTCTTGATATATTACGCTCTTGAATCGTACATTCGTGTGAAAAATTATGACCATTTAAATTTCTCGAGAGCTTTCGTTGTTCAATTTTGAGCGTCTTGATATATTACACTCTGAATCGGACATCCGTGTGAAAAGTTATGACCATTTAAATTTCTCGAGAGCTTTCGCTGGTCAATTACGAGTGTCTTGATATATTACGCTCTTGAATCGTACATTCGTGTGAAAAATTATGACCATTTAAATTTCTCGAGAGCTTTCGTTGTTCAATTTCGAGCGTCTTGATATATTACACTCTGAATCGGACATCCGTGTGAAAACTTATGACCATTTAAATTTCTCGAGAGGTTTCGTTGTTCAATTTAGGCGTCTCGATATATTATTCGCCTGAATCGGACATCCGTGTGAAATGTTATGACCATTTAAATTTCTCGAAAGCTTTTGTTGTTCAATTTCGAGCGTCTCAATATATTACGATCCAGAATCAGACATCCGTGTGAAAAGTTATGACCATTTAAATTCCTTGAGAGGTTTCGTTCTTCAATTTAGGCGTCTCGATATATTATTCGCCTGAATCGGACATCCGTGTGAAAAGTTATGACCAATTAAATTTCTTGAGAGCTTCTGTTGTTCAATTTCGGGCGTCTTGATATATTTTGTCCCTGAATCGAGCATCCTTGTTAAAAGATATAGCCATTTAAACTTCTTTAGAACTTTCGTGTTCAATTTCGAGCGTCTTGATATATTACGCTCTTGAATCGTACATTCGTGTGAAAAATTATGACCGTTTAAATTTCTCGAGAGCTTTCGTTGTTCAATTTCGAGCGTCTTGATATATTACACTCTGAATGGGACATCCGTGTGAAAAGTTATGACCATTTAAATTTCTTGAGAGCTTCTGTTGTTCAATTTCGAGCGTCTCAATATATTATGTCCCCGAATCAGACATCCGAGTGAAAAGTTATGATCATTTGAATATCGCGAGCGGCTCCATTTTTCAATTTCGAGCGTCTCGATATATTACGATCAAGAATCGCACATGCGTGTGAAAAGTGATGACAATTTCAATTTCTCATGAGCTTTGGTTATTCAATTTCTAACATCTCGGTATATTACGATCCATAATCGGACTTCCGAGTGAGGAGTTATGACCATTTAAATTTGTCGAGAGGTTCCGTTGTTCAATTTCGAGCGTCTCGATATATTATACACCTGAATCGGACATCCGTGTGAAAAGTTATGACCAATTAAATTTCTGGAGAGCTTCCGTTGTTCAATTTCAGGCGTCTTGATATATTTTGTCCCCGAATCGAGCATCCGTGTTAAAAGATATAGCCATTTAAACTTCTTTAGAACTTTCGTGTTCAATTTCGAGCATCTTGATATATTACGCTCTTGAATCGTACATTCGTGTGAAAAATTATGACCATTTAAATTTCTCGAGAGCTTTCGTTGTTCAATTTCGAGCGTCTTGATATATTACACTCTGAATCGGACATCCGTGTGAAAAGTTATGACCATTTAAATTTCTCGAGAGGTTTCGTTGTTCAATTTAGGCGTCTCGATATATTATTCGCCTGAATCGGACATCCGTGTGAAATGTTATGACCATTTAAATTTCTCGAAAGCTTTCGTTGTTCAATTTCGACCGTCTCAATATATTACGATCCAGAATCGGACATCCGTGTGAAAAGTTATGACCATTTAAATTCCTCGAGAGGTTTCGTTCTTCAATTTAGGCGTCTCGATATATTATTCGCCTTAATCGGATATCCGTGTGAAAAGTTATGACCAATTAAATTTCTTGAGAGCTTATGTTGTTCAATTTCGGGCGTCTTGATATATTTTGTCCCCAAATCGAGCATCCTTGTTAATAGATATAGCCATTTAAACTTCTTTAGAACTTTCGTGTTCAATTTCGAGCGTCTTGATATATTACGCTCTTGAATCGTACATTCGTGTGAAAAATTATGACCATTTAAATTTCTCGAGAGCTTTCGTTGTTCAATTTCGAGCGTCTTGATATATTACACTCTGAATCGGACATCCGTGTGAAAAGTTATGACCATTTAAATTTCTCGAGAGCTTTCGCTGGTCAATTACGAGCGTCTTGATATATTACGCTCTTGAATCAGACACCCTTGTGAAAAGTTATGACCATTTAAATTTCTTGAGAGCTTCTGTTGTTCAATTTCGAGCGTCTCAATATATTATGTCCCCTAATCATATATCCGAGTGAAAAGTTATGATCATTTGAATATCGCGAGCGGCTCCATTTTTCAATTTCGAGCGTCTCGATATATTATACGCCTGAATCGGCCATCCGTGTGAAAAGTTATGACCATTTCAATTTCTCGAGATCTTTCGTTGTTCAATTTCGAGCGTCTCGATATATTACAAACCAGAATCGGACATCCGTATGAAATGTTATGACCATTTAAATTTCTCGAGAACTTTCGTTGTTCAATTTCGAGCGTCTCGATATATTACAAACCAGAATCGGACATCCGTATGAAATGTTGTGACCCTTTAAATTTCTCGAGAGCTTTCGTTGTTCAATTTCGAGAGTCTTGATATATTGTGTCCCCGAATCGGACACCCGGGTCAAAAGTTATGACAATTTGAATTTATCGAGAGGTTCCGTTGTTCAATTTTGGCGTCTCGATATATTATGCGCCTGAATCTGACATCCGTGTGAAAAGTTATGACCAATTAAATTTCTGGAGAGCTTCTGTTGTTCAATTTCGAGCGTCTGAATATATTATGTCCCGAATCAGACATCCGAGTGAAAAGTTATGATCATTTGAATATCGCGAGCGGCTCCATTTTTCAATTTCGAGCGTCTCGATATATTACGATCCAGAATCGCACATCCGTGTGAAAAGTGATGACAATTTCAATTTCTCGTGAGCTTTGGTTATTCAATTTCGAACGTCTCAATATATTACGATCCAGAATCGGACATCCGTGTGAAAAGTTATGACCATTTAAATTCCTCGAGAGGCTTCATTCTTCAATTTAGGCGTCTCGATATATTATTCGCCTTAATCGGACATCCGTGTGAAAAGTTATGACCAATTAAATTTCTTGAGAGCTTCTGTTGTTCAATTTCGGGCGTCTTGATATATTTTGTCCCCAAATCGAGCATCCTTGTTAAAAGATATAGCCATTTAAACTTCTTTAGAACTTTCGTGTTCAATTTCGAGCGTCTTGATATATTACGCTCTTGTATCGTACATTCGTGTGAAAAATTATGACCATTTAAATTTCTCGAGAGCTTTCGTTGTTCAATTTCGAGCGTCTTGATATATTACACTCTGAATCGGACATCCGTGTGAAAAGTTATGACCATTTAAATTTCTCGAGAGCTTTCGCTGGTCAATTACGAGCGTCTTGATATATTACGCTCTTGAATCAGACACCCTTGTGAAAAGTTATGACCATTTAAATTTCTTGAGAGCTTCTGTTGTTCAATTTCGAGCGTGTCAATATATTATGTCCCCGAATCAGACATCTGAGTGAAAAGTTATGATCATTTGAATATCGCGAGCGGCTCCAATTTTCAATTTCGAGCGTCTCGATATATTATGCGCCTGAATCGGACATCCGTGTGAAATGTTATGACCATTTCAATTTCTCGAGAGCTTTCGTTGTTCAATTTCGAGCGTCTCGATATATTACAAACCAGAATCGGACATCCGTATGAAATGTTGTGACCATTTAAATTTCTCGAGAGCTTCCGTTGTTCAATTTCGAGCGTCTCGATATATTACAAACCAGAATCGGACATCCGTATGAAATGTTATGACCCTTTAAATTTCTCGAGAGCTTTCGTTGTTCAATTTCGAGAGTCTCGATATATTATGTCCCCGAATTGGACACCCGGGTCAAAAAGTTATGACAATTTGAATTTATCGAGAGGTTCCGTTGTTCAATTTTGCCGTCTCGATATATTATGCGCCTGAATCTGACCTCCGTGTGAAAAGTTATGACCATTTAAATTTCTCGAGAGCTTTCGTTGTTCAATTTCGAGCGTCTCGATATATTACGATCCTGAATCCGACATCCGTATGAAATGTTATGACCATTTAAATTTCTCGAGAGCTTTCGTTGTTCAATTTCGAGAGTCTCGATATATTATGTCCCCGAATGGGACACCCGGGTGAAAAGTTATGACAATTTGAATTTATCGAGAGGTTCCGTTGTTCAATTTAGGCGTCTCGATATATTATGGGCCTGAATCTGACATCCGTGTGAAAAGTTATGACCATTCAAATTTCTCGAGAGCTTTCGTCGTTTAATTTCGAGCGTCTGGATATATTATTCGCCTTAATCGGATATCCGTGTGAAAAGTTATGACCAATTAAATTTCTTGAGAGCTTATGTTGTTCAATTTCGGGCGTCTTGATATATTTTGTCCCCAAATCGAGCATCCTTGTTAATAGATATAGCCATTTAAACTTCTTTAGAACTTTCGTGTTCAATTTCGAGCGTCTTGATATATTACGCTCTTGAATCGTACATTCGTGTGAAAAATTATGACCATTTAAATTTCTCGAGAGCTTTCGTTGTTCAATTTCGAGCGTCTTGATATATTACACTCTGAATCGGACATCCGTGTGAAAAGTTATGACCATTTAAATTTCTCGAGAGCTTTCGCTGGTCAATTACGAGCGTCTTGATATATTACGCTCTTGAATCAGACACCCTTGTGAAAAGTTATGACCATTTAAATTTCTTGAGAGCTTCTGTTGTTCAATTTCGAGCGTCTCAATATATTATGTCCCCTAATCATATATCCGAGTGAAAAGTTATGATCATTTGAATATCGCGAGCGGCTCCATTTTTCAATTTCGAGCGTCTCGATATATTATACGCCTGAATCGGCCATCCGTGTGAAAAGTTATGACCATTTCAATTTCTCGAGATCTTTCGTTGTTCAATTTCGAGCGTCTCGATATATTACAAACCAGAATCGGACATCCGTATGAAATGTTATGACCATTTAAATTTCTCGAGAACTTTCGTTGTTCAATTTCGAGCGTCTCGATATATTACAAACCAGAATCGGACATCCGTATGAAATGTTGTGACCCTTTAAATTTCTCGAGAGCTTTCGTTGTTCAATTTCGAGAGTCTTGATATATTGTGTCCCCGAATCGGACACCCGGGTCAAAAGTTATGACAATTTGAATTTATCGAGAGGTTCCGTTGTTCAATTTTGGCGTCTCGATATATTATGCGCCTGAATCTGACATCCGTGTGAAAAGTTATGACCAATTAAATTTCTGGAGAGCTTCTGTTGTTCAATTTCGAGCGTCTGAATATATTATGTCCCCGAATCAGACATCCGAGTGAAAAGTTATGATCATTTGAATATCGCGAGCGGCTCCATTTTTCAATTTCGAGCGTCTCGATATATTACGATCCAGAATCGCACATCCGTGTGAAAAGTGATGACAATTTCAATTTCTCGTGAGCTTTGGTTATTCAATTTCGAACGTCTCAATATATTACGATCCAGAATCGGACATCCGTGTGAAAAGTTATGACCATTTAAATTCCTCGAGAGGCTTCATTCTTCAATTTAGGCGTCTCGATATATTATTCGCCTTAATCGGACATCCGTGTGAAAAGTTATGACCAATTAAATTTCTTGAGAGCTTCTGTTGTTCAATTTCGGGCGTCTTGATATATTTTGTCCCCAAATCGAGCATCCTTGTTAAAAGATATAGCCATTTAAACTTCTTTAGAACTTTCGTGTTCAATTTCGAGCGTCTTGATATATTACGCTCTTGTATCGTACATTCGTGTGAAAAATTATGACCATTTAAATTTCTCGAGAGCTTTCGTTGTTCAATTTCGAGCGTCTTGATATATTACACTCTGAATCAGACATCCGTGTGAAAAGTTATGACCATTTAAATTTCTCGAGAGCTTTCGCTGGTCAATTACGAGCGTCTTGATATATTACGCTCTTGAATCAGACACCCTTGTGAAAAGTTATGACCATTTAAATTTCTTGAGAGCTTCTGTTGTTCAATTTCGAGCGTGTCAATATATTATGTCCCCGAATCAGACATCTGAGTGAAAAGTTATGATCATTTGAATATCGCGAGCGGCTCCAATTTCAATTTCGAGCGTCTCGATATATTATGCGCCTGAATCGGACATCCGTGTGAAATGTTATGACCATTTCAATTTCTCGAGAGCTTTCGTTGTTCAATTTCGAGCGTCTCGATATATTACAAACCAGAATCGGACATCCGTATGAAATGTTGTGACCATTTAAATTTCTCGAGAGCTTCCGTTGTTCAATTTCGAGCGTCTCGATATATTACAAACCAGAATCGGACATCCGTATGAAATGTTATGACCCTTTAAATTTCTCGAGAGCTTTCGTTGTTCAATTTCGAGAGTCTCGATATATTATGTCCCCGAATTGGACACCCGGGTCAAAAAGTTATGACAATTTGAATTTATCGAGAGGTTCCGTTGTTCAATTTTGCCGTCTCGATATATTATGCGCCTGAATCTGACCTCCGTGTGAAAAGTTATGACCATTTAAATTTCTCGAGAGCTTTCGTTGTTCAATTTCGAGCGTCTCGATATATTACGATCCTGAATCCGACATCCGTATGAAATGTTATGACCATTTAAATTTCTCGAGAGCTTTCATTGTTCAATTTCGAGAGTCTCGATATATTATGTCCCCGAATTGGACACCCGGGTGAAAAGTTATGACAATTTGAATTTATCGAGAGGTTCCGTTGTTCAATTTAGGCGTCTCGATATATTATGGGCCTGAATCTGACATCCGTGTGAAAAGTTATGACCATTCAAATTTCTCGAGAGCTTTCGTCGTTTAATTTCGAGCGTCTCGATATATTACGATCCTAAATCGGACATCCGTGTGAAAAGTTATGACCATTTAAATTTCTCGAGAGCTTTCATTGTTCAATTTCGAGCGTCTCGATATATTACGATCCAGAATCGGACATCCGTGTGAAAAGTTATGACCATTTAAATTTCTCGAGAGCTTTTGTTGTTCAATTTCGAGCGTCTCGATATATTACGATCCAGAATCGGAAATCCGTGTGAAAAGTTATGACCATTTAAATTTCTCGAGAGCTTTCATTGTTCAATTTCGAGCGTCTTGATATATTACGCTGTTGAATCGGACATCCGTGTGAAAAGTTATGACCATTTAAATTTCTCGAGATCTTTAGTTGTTGAATTTCGAGCGTCTCAATATATTATGTCCCCAAATCAGACATACGAGTGAAAAGTTATGACCATTTGAATATCGCGAGAGGTTCCGTTGTTCAATTTCGAGCGTCTCGATATACTATGCGCCTGAATCGGAGATCCGTGTGAAACATTATGACTATTTAAATTTCTCAATGGCTTCCGTTATTAAATTTTGAGCATCTCGATATATAATGTCCCTGAATCGTACATCTGAGTGAATAGTTATGACCATTTAAATTTATCGAGAGCTTTAGTTGTTCAATTTCTAGCGTCTCGACATATTATGTCCCCGAATCGGACATCCGTGTGAAAAGTTATGACCATTTGAATTTGTCGAGAGCTTTCATTGTTCAATTTCGAGCGTCACGATATATTATGTCCCCGAATCGAAAATCCGAGTGAAAAGTTATGACCATTTGAATTTCTCGAGAGTTTCCGTTGTTAAATTTCGAGAGTCACGATATATTATGTTCTCGAATCGAACATCCGTTTGAAAAGTTATGATTCACTAGAGCTTTCGTTGTTCAATTTCGAGCGTCTTGATATATTACACTTTGAATCGGACATCCGTGTGAAAAGGTATGACCATTTAAATTTCTCGAGAGCTTTCGTTGTTCAATTTCGAGTGTCTCAATATATTACAATCCAGAATCGGACATCCGTGTGAAAAGTTATGACCATTAAAATTTCTCGAGAGCTTCCGATGTTCAATTTCGAACGTCATGATATATTATGTCCCCGAATCGGACATCCGTGTGAAAAGTTATGACCATTTAAATCTCTCGAGAGCTTTCGCTGGTCAATCACGAGCGTCTTGATATATTACTCTCTTGAATCGGACACCCGTGTGAAAAGTTATGACCATTTAAATTTCTTGAGAGCTTCTGTTGTTCAATTTCGAGCGTCTCAATATATTATGTCCCCGAATCAGACATCCGAGTGAAAAGTTATGATCATTGGAATAACGCGAGAGGCTCCGTTTTTGAATTTCGAGCGTCTCGATATATTATGCGCCCAAATCAAACATCCGTGTGAAAAGTTATGACCATTTAAATTTCTCGAGGGCTTCTGTTATTAAATTTTGAGTGTCTTGATATATTATGTCCCTGAATCGGACATCCGAGTGAAAAGTTATGACCATTTAAATTTCTCGAGAGCTTTCGTTTTTCAATTTTGAGCGTCTCGATATATTACGATCCAGAATCGGACATCCGTGTGAAAAGTTATGACCATTTACATTTCTCGAGAGCTTTCGTTGTTCAATTTCGAACGTCTCGATATATTACGATCCAGAATCGCAAATCCGTGTGAAGAGTATGACAATTTAAATTTCTCTTGAGCTTTGGTTATTCTATTTCGAACGTTTCGATATATTACGATCCAGAATCGGACATCCGTGTGAAAAGTTATGGCCATTTAAATTTCTAGAGAGCTTCCGTTGTTCAATTTTGAGCGTCACGATAAATTACGTCCCCGAATCGAACATCCGTGTGAAAAGTTATGACCATTTAAATTACTCAAGAGCTTTCATTGTTCAATTTCGAGCGTCTAGATATACTATGTCCCTGAATCAGACATACGAGTGAAAAGTTATTACCATTTGAATTTGTCGAGAGGTTCCGTTGTTCAATTTCGAGCGTCACGATATATTATACGCCTGAATCGGACATCTGTGTGGAAAGTTATGATCAATTAAATTTCTGGAGAGCTTCCGTTGTTCAATTTCGGGCGTCTTGATATATTTTGTCCCCGAATCGAGCATCCGTGTTAAAAGTTATAGCCATTTAAACTTCTTTAGAGCTTTCGTGTTCAATTTCGAGCGTCTTGATATATTACACTCTTGAATCGGACATCCGTGTGAAAAGTAATGACCATTTAAATTTCTCGAGAGCTTTAGTTGTTGAATTTCGAGCGTCTAGATATATTATGTCCCCGAATCAGACATACGAGTGAAAAGTTATGACCATTTGAATTTGTCGAGAGGTTCCATTGTTCAATTTTGAGCGTCTCGATATATTATACGCTTGAATCGGACATCCGTGTGAAAAGTTATGACCAATTAAATTTCTGGAGAGCTTCCGTTGTTCAATTTCGGGCGTCTTGATATATTTGGTCCCTGAATCGAGCATCCGTGTTAAAAGTTATAGCCATTTAAACTTCTTTAGAGCTTTCGTGTTCAATTTCGAGCGTCTTGATATATTACGCTCTTGAATCGTACATTCGTGTGAAAAGTTATGACCATTTAAATTTCTCGAGAGCTTCCGTTGTTCAATTTCGAGCGTCTCGATATATTACGCTGTTGAATCGGACATCCGTGTGAAAAGTTATGACCATTTGAATTTCTCGAGAGCTTTAGATGTTGAATTTCGAGCGTCTCAATATATTATGTCCCCGAATCGTACATTCGAGTGAAAAATTATGACCCTTTGAATATCTCGAGAGGTTCTGTTGTTCAATTTCGAGTGTCTCGATATATTATGCGCCTGAATCGGACATCCGTGAGAAAAGTTATGACCATTTAAATTTCTCGAGAGCTTTCGTTGTTCAATTTCGAGCGTCTTGATATATTACGCTGTTGAATCGGACATCCGTGTGAAAAGTTATGACCATTTAAATTTCTCGAGAGCTTTAGTTGTTGAATTTCGAGCGTCTCAATATATTATTTCCCCAAATCAGACATACGAGTGAAAAGTTATGACCATTTGAATATCGCGAGAGGTTCCGTTGTTCAATTTCGAGCGTCTCGATATATTATATGCCTGAATCCGACATCCGTGTGGAAAGTTATGACCAATTAAATTTCTGGAGAGCTTCTGTTGTTCAATTTCGGGCGTCTTTATATATTTATTCCCCGAATCGAGCATCCGTGTTAAAAGATATAGCCATTTAAACTTCTTTAGAGCTTTCGTGTTCAATTTCGAGCGTCTTGATATATTACGCTCTTGAATCGTACATTCGTGTGAAAAATTATGACCATTTAAACTTCTCGAGACCTTCCGTTGTTCAATTTCGAGCGTCTCGATATATTATGTCCCCGAATCGAACATCCGTTTGAAAAGTTATGACCATTTAAATTTCACGAGAGCTTTCGTTGTTCAATTTCGAGCGTCTTGATATATTACGCTGTTGAATCGGACATCCGTGTGAAAAGTTATGACCATTTGAATATCGCGAGAGGTTTCGTTGTTCAATTTTGAGCGTCTCGATATATTATGCGCCTGAATCGGACATCCGTGTGAAAAGTTATGACCATTTAAATTTCTCGAGAGTTTTCATTGTTCAAATTCGAGCGTCTCGATATATTATGTCCCCGAATTGGACACCTGAATGAAACGTTATGACCATTTAAGTTTCTCGAGAGGTTTCGTTGTTCAATTTCGAGCGTCTCGATATATTATGTCCCCGAAAAGGACATCCGAGTGAAAAGTTGTGACCATTTGAATATCTCGAGAGGTTCTATTGTTCAATTTCGTGCGTCTCGATATATTATGCACCTGAATCGGACATCCGTATGAATGGTTATGACCATTTAAATTTCTCGAGAGCTTCCGATGTTTAATTTCGAGCGTCTCGATATATTATGTCCCCAAATCAGACATCTGAGTAAAAAGTTATGACCATTTGAATATCGCGAGAGGTTTCGTTGTTCAATTTTGAGCGTCTCGATATATTATGCGCCTGAATCGGACATCCGTGTGAAAAGTTATGACCATTAAAATTTCTCTACAACTTTCGTTGTTCAATTTTGAGAGTCTCGATATATTACGATCCATAATCGGACATCCGTGTAAAAAGTTATGACCATTTAAATTTCTCGAGAGCTTTCGTTATTAAATTTTGAGCGTCTCGATATATTATGTGCCTGAGTTGGACATCCGTGTGAAAAGTTATGACCATTTGAATTTCTCGAGAGGTTCCATTGTTCAATTTCGAGCGTCTCGATATATTATGATCAAGAATCGGACATCCGTGTGAGAAGTTATGACCATTTAAATTTCTCGAGAGCTTCTGTTGTTCAATTTCGAGCGTCTAGATATATTATGTCCCCGAATCAGACATCTGAGTTAAAAGTTACCACCATTTGAATATTTCTAGAGGTTCCGTTGTTCAATTTCGAGTGTCACGATATATTATGCGCCTGAATCAGACATCCGTTAGAAAAGTTATGACCATTTAAATTTCACGAGAGCTTTCATTGTTCAATTTCGAGCGTCTTGATATATTACACTCCGAATCGGACATCCGTGTGAAAAGTTATGACCATTTGAATTTCTCGAGAGGTTCCGTTGTTCAATTTCGAGCGTCACGATATATTATGATCCAGAATCGAACATTCGTGTGAAAAGTTATGACCATTTAAATTTCTCTAGAGCTTCTGTTGTTCAATTTCGAGCGTCTAGATATATTATGTCCCCGAATCAGACATCTGAGTGAAAAGTTATGACCATTTGAATATTGCTAGAGGTTCCGTTGTTCAATTTCGAGTGTCACGATATATTATGCGCCTGAATCAGACATCCGTGTGAAAAGTTATGACCAATTAAATTTCTCGAGGGCTTCCGTTATTAAATTTTGAGCATCTTGATATATTATGTCCCTGAATCGGACATCCGAGTGAAAAGTTTTGACCATTTAAATTTCTCGAGAGGTTCTGTTGTTCAATTTCGAGCGTCTCGATATATTATTTTCCCAAAACGGACATTCGAGTGAAAAGTTATGACCATTTGAATATCGCGAGAGGTTTCGTTGTTCAATTTTGAGCGACTCGATATATTATGCGCCTGAATCAGACATCCGTGTGAAAAGTTATGACCATTAAAATTTCTCTAGAGCTTTCGTTGTTCAATTTCGAGAGTCTCGATATATTACGATCCATAATCGGACATCCGTGTAAAAAGTTATGACCATTTAAATTTCTCGAGAGCTTTCGTTATTAAATTTTGAGCGTCTCGATATAGGTAGGGTACCCTGGAAATGTAGGATTTTTCAACCCTTGTATTTTAAGGCACCTAGACTAGTTTTTGTATTAGGGGTATTTTTGTAATTTTACATGCATTAAGTGAATATTTGGTGTGTGGTTGGAAATAAATTTAATTGAATGGGTAGAAGCCCAATTGAATTAAATTTTAGAGGGGGAGGTAAGCATTTCCATTCTACACCCCATTGCCACATCATATAGTCACACTTTGTGCATGTCCTTCATGCTTTACATGCCTCATGACACCTAATGATGTAAGCTCCATTGGAGCTTGTAGGCCTAGGATCTTCTTCATGAATGGATTCCTTTGCTTCTTGGAAGATGAATGGCAGCGGAATGGAGAAGGAAGAGAGAGAGGAGACGCCACTTCAAGGAGAAGATGAGTCTAGAAGAAGCTCACTACTATAGGAGGCCATGGATAAGAGCTTGGAGGAAGAAGTAGATGAATGAAGGGAGAGGGAGAGAAGAGCACGAAATTTTGTGCTCTAAGAGAGCTTTGAAATCTGAAGTTTAATTTTCAAATGATCAAAGTTTCAAAAATGCACACACATAGGGGTGGGTAAGCAAGTCGACTCGCCTCGCGTAAGGCCTGCCCGCATAAGCCCGCATTGGCAGCGGACCGGGCCAGTCCGCCCTGCTTCTTACACAGACCAAATAAATTGGTCCGCCCCCGACCCGTGGACCCTGCAAGTCAAATGGGCCAGTTCGCGGGCCTAGTTTTAAAAGAATTTCAATTTTAATAAAAATACAATACAATCAAATTAAGTTCAATACAAATGTAAATAAAATCTCAACAACTAGTCAATTGCATCAATAAAATAAATAATGTCTTAACAAAAGAAAATCCGAGTAATAAATCTAAAAATATGAAATTTAAACATCTCCAACAACAAATGATTCCATATTTGAAGTAGCTTGAGCCTTCTCCATCTCCACATTTAAGAGTACAACAACAATGAATCAGCCCCAACAAAAATAGGATAAAACCAAATTCTAGAGAGAGAAAAGATGTACTTTGCGTAGTGGTGGGCTGAGGCTGTGCCGTTGTGGTGTGTCGCGTGACTGCGTGAGTGTGAGTCGCGTTTTGTTTTCCTTGTAAGGGAAAGAGTCGTATGACTTGCGCGCGTGCGTGATTGCGTGGTGGAGAAAAAACCGTGAGGAGAAAAAGTGTTCTTAGCCTACTACAATGATAACTGCTAAATATGATGTGAGCTATTTTTTATAATAAAAATATATTAAAATATCTTTAAAAATATTTATTTAACAATTATTTTTAGCTTAAATGATAAGAATTGATATTTTTATTATTTATGGCTTGCAGATATGAAAATGATAGATTAAAAGAAAAAAAGATCGAGAAAATATCAAAAAGGAAGATTTTTAGCATGTTATCACTTATCTTTTTATCTTAATCTTTTATTTCTGTTATCTTTTATTTTTTTTATCTTATCCTTTTTTATCTTTATCATCTTTTAATTTAAATCTTTTATTTTTATCTTTAAATCTTTATCTTTTCTAATATATTTCTTTATCTGTTATTTTAAAAGAAAAGTTTAAAATGAAAAAGAGAAAATCAAACCTAATATAATTGGGTCGGGGTCACACAAATCAAACCTAATGCGGGCTGCGGACAACCCGCGATGCAGGCCAAACCCGCATAGTCCACGGGTTAAGTGGGGCGAGCCCAAAAATATGACATAACCATGGACCATTTAAAAAAATTGGTCCGTAACCCGTGCAGACCGTGGGCCTCACGGGCCAGTCCATGGACTTGGGCCCGTTTACCCACCCCTACACACATATAGCCTCTATTTATAGCCTAAGTGTCACACAAAATTGGAGGAAAATTTGAATTTCTATTCAAATTTCACTTGAATTTGAAATTGAATTTGTGGAGCCAAAATTTCACTAATTATGATTAGTGAATTTCAGATATGGTTCAGCCCACTAATCCAAGATCAAGTCCAAGATTCTCCACTAAGTGTGCATAGGTGTCATGAAACATGTAAAGCATGAAGAAATCTACCCTAAGGTTCATGAGAACCCTAGGGCCTTCTTCAGCAGCTCTAGCCCAATCCTCTTGGAGCCTCTTGCTCATGGCTCTAGTGACTGGTCCCTTCCTAGGGAGGATTGCATCATCCCCTCCCCCTTGAAGAGGATTTGACCTCAAATCTGTTAGTTCCTCCGCCTCAATATCAGCTCCACCTGCAAAAGGAATTAAATCGGAAATGTTAAAAGTGGTGCTGACTCCATACTCTTCTTGGAGGTCCAACCTATAGGCATTGTTATTGATCCTCTTCAAAACCTAGAAAGGTCCATCCCCTCTAGGGCTAAGCTTGGATTTCCTTTTAGTAGGGAATCTATCCTTCCTAAGATGGAGCCAAACCCAGTTACCCTCATTAAGAATTATCTCTTTTCTTCCTCTATTGCCTTTAGTAGAATACACCTTTGTTTTGTTCTCTATTTGGTTCTTAACCCTCTCATGCAACTTCTTTACAAACTCAGACCTAGGTTCCCCTTCTTTATGTATAAAAGAAGTGTCCAGTGGAACGGGAATGAGGTCTAACAGTGTTAGGGGATTGAACCCATAGACAACCTCAAAAGGGGATTGCTTGGTGGTTCCATGAACCGCCCTGTTGTAGGCAAATTCTACATGAGGAAGATACTCATCCTAAGACTTATGGTTGCCTTTCAGAAGAGGCATTAAAAAGGTGGATAAAGACCTATTCATTACCTCTGTTTGCCCATCAGTTTATGGATGACAAGTGGTAGAGAAAGGAAGTTTAGTTCCTAGCTTAGCCCATAAGGTTTTCTTGAAGTGGCTAAGGAACTTAGCATCTCTATCTGACACAATAGTCCTAGGCAAACCATGGAGTCTCACAACTTCCCTGAAAAAGAGTTTTGAGATGTAGGAAGCATCATCCACCTTGTGGCAGGGTATAAAGTGTGACATCTTGCTAAACCTATCCACCACCACAAAGATAGAGTCTACACCTCTTTGGGTTCTAGGAAGCCCAAGGACAAAGTCCATACTAATGTCTACCCAAGGTGCAGATGGGATGGGTAAGGGTGTGTATAGCCCATGAGGCATCACCCTAGACTTGGCTTGTAAACAAGCCACACACCTAGTGCAATTCTTGGAGTGGCCACAGCTTCCACCCATTTAGACACGTAATCAACAGCCACCAAAATGTACTCATTACCTGCAGATGAAGGGAAAGGACCCATGAAATCAATACCCCAACAATCAAAAACTTCAACTTCCATGATGTTTTGAAGAGGCATTTCATTCCTTCGGGAAATTCCTCCCATTATTTGGCATTGATAACATTTCAAGACATGGTGATGGGCACCTTTGAAGAGTGTTGGCCACAATATACCCTTGGCTTCCTCACCTGTCACACATCTTCTGAGGAGATTATTTGCACCTACCTTGAACAAGTGTGGATCATCCCATATATAAAATCGTACATCATGGAAAAATTTCTTCCGCTGCTGCCAAGTGAGGTCTTTGGGAATGATCCCAGCTGCCTTAAAATTTTCCATGTCAGCAAACCATGGTCTCTCTGCAATCAAAAATAAAAATTCATCAGGAAATTCATCTTTTATTTCAGCCTCCTTTAAAGTGACCTCCTCATTGACTAATCTGGATAGGTGGTCTGCTACCACATTTTCATATCCCTTCTTGTCCTTGATGACTAAATCAAATTCATGAAGTAACAATATCCATCTGATAAGTCGTGGTTTGGAATCAGCTTTGCACAACAAATATTTAATTGTTGCATGATCCATGTAAATTACTATCTTTGACCCCACCAAATAAGATCTGAATTTCTCAAGTGCATAAACAATTGCCAGCAATTCTTTCTCAGTGGTGGCATAATTGATCTGAGCATCATTCAAGACCTTGCTTGAATAGTAAATGGTATGAAAAATTATGCCCTTTCGTTGTCCCAGCACAGCACCTACTGCATAATCACTTGCATCACACATTAATTCAAACTCTTGTCCCCAATTTGGTGTGATGATCACAGGAGCAGAGACCAACTTGGCTTTAAGGGTATTAAAGGCTTCTAAACATTCATCATCAAACACAAACACAACATCCTTGTTCAGCAGATTACTCAGTGGTTTAGCAATTTTGGAAAAGTCTTTAATGAATCACCGATAGAATCCAGCATGACCCAAAAAACTTCGTATGCCTTTAACATTAACTGGAGGTGGAAGTTTATCAATAACCTCAATCTTTGCTTTATCCACCTCAATTCCTCTTCTAGAAATCTTGTGTCGCAGCACGATACCTTCTTGAACCATAAAGTGACATTTTTCCCAGTTGAGCACCAAATTAGACTCTTCACAGTGTTGTAACACTTTCTCTAAATTTGCTAGGCAATTTTCAAAAGATGCACCAAAGACAGAGAAATCATCAATAAAAACTTCAATACATTTCTCTATCATGTCAGCAAAAATTGTCATCATACATCTGTGGAAAGTAGCTGGGGCATTACATAAACCGAATGGCATGCGGCGATAAGCAAATACACCAAAAGGACATGTGAAAGTTGTCTTTTCCATGTCCTGAGGATCCACTACAATTTGATTGTAGCCCGAGTATCCATCTAAGAAACAATAGAAAGATTGCCCTGCAAGTCTCTCAAGCATTTGATCCATGAAGGGAAGCAGGTAATGGTCTTTCCTGGTGGCTTCATTTAGCTTCCTGTAATCAATGCACATCCTCCACCAGTAACTATTCTTGTAGGAATTAGCTCATCTCTATCATTCTTTATCACTATCATACCTCCCTTTTTCGGAATAACTTGAACAGGGCTAACCCATGAACTATCTAAGATTGGGTAAATGAGCCCTGCCTCTAGCAATTTGAGCACATCCTTTCTTACTTCTTCTTTCATTATTGGATTCAGCCTTCTTCGAGGTTGTCTCACTAGCTTGTAATCAGCTTCCATATTAATTTTGTGCATACAATATGAGAGATTGATTCCTTTTAAATCAGAGATGTGCCAACCAATAGTGGCTTTGTGACTTTTCAGAATCTGTACCAGTTGATCCTCTTCTTTCTTCTACAAGGAGCTGCTAATTATAACAGGTTTGGTCTCATTGTCCTCCAAGAATACATACTTTAGATGCGCTGGAAGGGTCTTTAATTCTACTTTGGGCTTTTCTTTTGGTCTATTGTTTTCCAATTCTTCAAACATCACATGACCAATAGATTCATCATCTGGATCCCCCATCTTTTCAATACAAGCTACCATTCTTCCTCCATCTTCATTGACTAGACATTCTATCACATATTCAAACTCTTTCTCCCCAGGCGTTTGTAATACCATGGCTAAGGTTGTTAATTCCATCTCCTGCTCTGATATTTCTGCTTCATATCAATCTTCACCATCATCTGGGTGTTTTATTGCTTCAATTAAGTTAAAGGAGATCTTTTGATCCTCTACATTCAGTTCCAATTTACCTTTACCCATGTCGAAAACACAACTAGCAAATGGCAGACAGGGTTGTCCTAGAATGATTGAACCCTCATGGTCTTCATGCCTTTCTTCTTTGATAGTCAGTTGATGAGAACATATGTTAACTTGGAAATTATCTTCTTGATGAGTGTGTGTTTGTAAGCATTGTCCCTATTGTTGCACTTTCTTCTCATCTTCTTCTTCTAAATCATGCTCATTCACAGGGCTCTCCTCTTGACTGTCAACCTCTACAATCTCTTATTCTCTTCTGCTCATAGCTTGAGTCACTTCTTCTACCAAATTACCAACCTTAATTTCTGCACTTTTAAATGCCCGTTGAAAAGATCCAATTGTATCCTTGAATTGTATTAACAAAATGTCCAGATTGAAACTCCTTTCTGCTTTATTTTGATAGTAGAATTGTGACTCTGGTTTCCCTTGATAATCTTCAAAAAAAACTTTGGCACATTGAATCTCTTGCTTTTGTATTGCATTATGATTAGCTTTAGAACTTGCATGGTATGCCATGAATTCTGCAAACACAATGTCAAGATCGAGGGCTTTTTCCTCTTCATACTGATTATAGGGAGTTAACTCCTGTCTCTACCCAAAGTTATTTGTGGAGTACATATAACAATTATCCTGGTAATGCTTCATTTGGCAAAAATCACAAGTTATTGGTGGAACAGAAATAATAATCTCCATGATGTCGAATCAAAAGATTGAGCTTATTCTTCCAGATGAGCTAAACTACCTATAGGAGATCTATGCATACAAAATACTGACAAAAACAACAGTTATCCAATTCAAAAAGAAAACAAATATAGACAAAACAAGTATTCACAAATAATCAAAGAATAATAAATAGAAACTTAAAGAACTGAACTAAAATTTCCAAATTTAAAGAAGTTCCCTGGTGTCGCCATGTGCCCTTCGCGGGCGAGCGAGGGCGAGGCTCACGGGTGCGCTTCCCAAAGGAGGAAAGATGCGCGGAGTTGCCACCTACGTTTATTTGTGAAAAACGTCGGGAAAACCGAAGGAAACCGGTCAAAATGAAAATTCTAAGTTCGGGAGTTGCATTTACGTTTGAGGAAGGTATTAGCACCTCTCATGTTCGTCTCAAAGGACAACAGCCTATTTTTCAGAATTGTGGAAATTGTGTTATCTTAACTTTTATTTCTTTTTATTTTTTGAGGTCGACAAAAGCGGGGCTCTTGCTCCTACGTACCCTCCATCAAAGAGGAAATAAGACCTACGTAGTTCTTTCACGTGCGTGAATCAAGTGATTCTTTTTACTTGAAGGGTGATCATTTTAAGGCGTTGGACCTTAAAAATGATCCATTTACTTGGTAAGAAACTAAAATGATAAACTTTCAAAACCCTATTTTTTTGTGGACGAGCTTGACTAGGCGAGTTGATTTTAGCCTTAGTTTCACTTTAGTTATTAGTTAATTCAATTAAAAATGAGAAATCCCAAAGAGAAAACGTCCGATTGATTTTTCGCTTTATTTTACTAAAAGGTATTTTTTGATTATTATATTATTATTTTACCTCTTTTTTGATTTCCAACGTGGTTACGGCACGACCGAACAGTCGGAATTCATTTTAACAGAAATTAACGAATACTACAATTCAAATGATCGGTGGAAATTTATTTTATTTTTGGATTAGGCGAGAAATGACTTAAATAAATGACTTAAGCACGCCAAAAGGGGGTATAGAAAGCGAATGAAAACAAGAATAAAAATACATGAAACAAAATGTGGACCACCACGGGTACATAGAATGAATTAAAAGGCTCGGTTTGAAGTACTTACCCGTTGAAGACTGAAGAAAACGAAGAACGAACGATGAATGTTGAAGAACGGTCGAGAATCTTTGCGTAATTACTCACGGAAACGTTACGGAAGTGCCTCAGCTTGGATTTTCTTCACGGAAATAATTTTCCTCAGCAATTTCGAGAGAATAAGAAGTGCCAAGAAGGCTGAACCCCTTCTCCCTTCACTCCTCCCCCTATTTATAGCAAAATAGGGGAAGAGCTTGCCACCCAGCTCGCCCAGGCGAGCAAGGTTGCTTCCTCCAGAAGCAACAGCCTTCTGGAGGAAGAATCTGAAAGGCCCAAGTGGGCCTGATTGCTATTTGTACCCCCCTTTTTACTAAATGCACCCCCTCTACCTTTTTTTGGTAATTCTTTTTCCGTAACGTTACGAAAATTTACGAATTTCGTAACGATACTTATTTTCCTTCCGCAAGGTTATGAGTCCTTACGGATTATGTATTTACTCCTTTTTTAGCTTTCGAAGAAGTTACGAAAACTCACAGATTGCGAAAAATACCTCCTTTCGATTTCCGTCACATCACGGAATTTTCACGGATCGCGTAAGCCTGCTTCCTTTTGATTTTCGGCACGTCTCGGGACTTCACATATTGTGCAACAAAGGGTGCCAAATATCTCGAAGCGGCCAATCAATGGTTGTATATCATCAAATTATAATCCCCGGACGAAATTAGGGTTTGACACCTAGCAACGGTGCCAAAAACTTGTTCGACGGCCGGCAAGTGCACCGGATCGCGCAAGTAGTATAAAATGGTAAGAACTGAGTATCAAACTCTCAGGGAACTTGTTTTACTTGGTAAAGCTGCGGTTCAGTAAATAAGCGTCTTGTTGTAAAAGGTTTATGTGTAGTATGGACATGTGTGTAAACTAACTAATCAAAGGTAAATAAAAAGGTGAGCAGTGGTGGGTGTGAAGGCAGATGGTCAACATGTTGGTCTTCCTACTGGGCGACTGATGCTACTAAAGATGTTCTATACCTAACAACGTTCTTGTGTTCTATGTTGTCTCCTGGACTGCTAAACCCTGATGTCTCATGCATGTTTAGCCTAATCCTAATCAAGCGTCGTCCTCAGATCCCTCTTGTTGGACTAAACTTGACCAGAATTGCATTAAGACATACATACCAACAACCAGGTTACCGTACCCCAATCCCTCATGAAAATACGATAAACTAGCCCCGTCCTATCAAGTTCTAAGGATCAAACCATTTCCCAATGTTGAATGACCCTAACTAAGCATGCATATATGTGATTGTCGCAACCTACCCTTCGGCGGGAGGGCGACGCGTGACTCGCGGGATGCGTGTTCCACGAAAGGAATACGCGCGGAGTCACCACCAACGTTTATTTGAGGAAAACGTCGGAAAAACCGGAAAAGACGCGATCTACGAACTTTTAAGTGAAAGGCTCGGGAGCTGTATTTACGCACGAGGAAGGTATCAGCACCCCACACGTCCGTCCCAAGGGACGACATCCTTTAATCAAATGTGCAAACATGACTTTGATTTTTACGCTCTTTTTTTATGTCTTTATATCCTTTATACACTTTTTATATTTTTTCTCTTTTTGTGGTCGACAAGGGTGTTTCCCTTTGCTCCTACGTATTCCTCAATTGCGATGAGGAAATCAGACCTACGTAGTTCTTTCTTATGCGTGAATCAAGTGATTCTTTTTTACTTAAAAGGTGATCATTTTAAGGCGTTGGACCTTGAAAACGATCCATTTTACTTAGTAAGAAACAGAAATGATTAACTTTCAAAATCCTATTTTTGTGGACGAGCTTGACTAGGCGAGTCGATTTTAGCCTTAGTTTCACTTTAGTTATTAGTCAATTCAATTAAGAATGAGAAATCCCAAAGAGAAAACGTCCAATTTATTTTTCGCTTTATTTTACTAAAAGGTATTTTTTGATTATTATATTATTTTTTTACCTCTTTTTTGATTTCCAACGTGGTTGCGGCACGACCGAACGGTCGGAATTCATTTTAACCGAAATTAATGGATAATACAATTCAAACGATCGGTGGAAATTTATTTTATTTTTAGGTTAAGCGAGAAATGATTTAAATAAAATGGCTTAAGCACGTCAAAAGGGGGTATAAAAAGTAAATGAAACGAAGATAAAAATACATGAAACCAAATGTGGACCACCACGGGTACATAGAATGAATTGAAAAGCTTGGTTTGAGGTACTTACCCGTTGAAGACTGAAGAACGATGAAGAACGAATGAAGAACGTCGAAGAACGGTCGAAAACCTTCGCGAAATCACTCACAGAAATGTTACGGAAGCACCTCGGCTTGGATTTTCTTCACGGAAACAATTTTTCTAAGCAAATTCGAAAGAGAGAGAAATGCCTAAGGGGCTGAACCCTTTTCTACTTCACTTCTCCCCCTATTTATAGAAAATTGGGGGAGAAGCTTGCCACCCAGCTCGCCCAGGCGAGCAAGGTTGCTTCCTCCAGAAGCAACCGCCTTCTGGAGGAATCTTCTGGAGGGCCCAAGTGGGTCTGGTTGCTATTTGCACCCCCATTTTTACTAAGTACACCCCCTGCCTTTTTTTGGTGATCCTTTTTTCGTAAAGTTACGGAAACTTACGAATTTCGTAACGATACTTGCTTTCTTTCTGTAATGTTACGGAACCTTGCGGATTACATAATCATCCCCTTTTTTGACTTACGGAATGTTACGGAACCTCACTAATTGTGCAACGATGCTTCCATTTGATTTCCGGTGTGTCACGGAACCTTACGGATTGTGCATCAATATTTTCTTTTGTTTTCCGGCATGTCCCAGAATTTCACAAATTGCCTAATGATGGGTGGCAAGCACCTCACAAGGACCAAACAAAAGTTGCATGTCATCAAGCAAAGGTCCCCGGACGAAATTAGGGTATGACAGTTGCCCCTCTTTACTTGTCTTTTATTGGAGATAAAAGGGAAGTAAAGATAAGACACTAATTTCGTTCCTCTCGGTTGACGAGAGTCGCGGGTGACCATAAAATACCTCCGCATGTAAATGACTTGATGTCCCCGGGGGAACAAAAGGTGCAGAAGACGATGTCAGTCTCTGCATGCTATCAAGCGTTCTGTCTTACAGATAGCAAAAGAATGTTTATACGGATAACCACTCGGGTATTTCCGCCCGTCAGCGTGACTCAAATGTCAGTATGACAGATCTTGTGAGCGCGGAAGATGACGTAAGTCTCCGCGTGTCAACGGGCTTGTCGGCCGCGATTGACGAAGGGCGCAGAATGACCATAATTTGTCTCTGCGTGCCATCGGACACAACTGTGTCTGAATGGCAAAAAGGTGTGCGGAATGACCATAATTTGTCTCCGCATGTCACATGACCTCAGGGTCAGTATGACAGAGATTGTGGGGCGGCCGACAAAAGCAAGGCTCTTGCTCCTACGTATCCTCAATGAGGAACTCAGACCTACGTAGTTCTGGATAACTTGTGAGACTTGAAAAAGTCTCCACCGGAAGATGCTGACATCTCCGGAAAGGGCGCAGATGACGACGTTGGCCTCCGCTCGTCAATCACATTGGGGTCACTGAATGACGAGGTGCGGATAACCGTAAGGTGTCTCCGCGGGCTACCAGCTTTTGGGTCATGGTAACAATAAGCGGTGCGGTCGACAAAAGCGAGGCTCCTGCTCCTACGTATCCTCCAATGAGGAACTCAGACCTACGTAGTTCTGGATAACTTGTGAGACTTGAAAAAGTCTCGGTGTTTTCTCCACTAAAATGCAAATATGCTTTAGTAAAGAGACAAATATTCCAACTAATTAGAACAGCATATGCCTTTTTGAGTGAAAAACAATGCGTCTACCGGGGAAGGAGAGTATGCTGATGAAATTTTCTCATAACCATAAATGAGATTTTGGATGTTTAGCATTTCGTTTCTAAACGACCATTTAGAGGAAACACTGGGTTCGACAAAAATAGAAGAAATCCACTCAAAGTGTATCAATCTCGCACAGGTAAGTGTTTTATCCTAATTCCGAACCATAGATATGTCATGACTTGATTTTACAAATCATTTCCTATCAAATCAAAGATTACATGCGTGATCATGGATCAATATGACTTCCCTTGGAAACGGGTTCTTTTGGTGGTTTTTTCGGCTTTTGATTTTTTTGGCTTTTTCCTTTTCTGTTTTGGTTTAGTGCGGGGCGAAAAGTCGCTAGCGCACAAGATTTTGGTTGTCAATAAAAGGGAGAAGACCATTTTAGGTCGTGGTTTCCTTTCCTTCTTTTTGTTCATTTGGTGACAATCCTGTATTGCTCAGATATTGTCCAGTCCAAAGACCTTTCTGCATATTTCTTCTGTTTTCTTTTGATCCTTGATCAGGAGCTTTCTTTCCTTCTTCTTCTTCTTTTTTTTACTTTCTCCCATTCTTTGATTGGGAATTTCCTTTCTTTTCTTTTTGTTTTCTCCCACTCTTTGATTGGGAATTTTCCTTTCTTTTCTTTTTGCTTTCTCTTTGATTGGAAATTTTCCTTCTTTTCTTTTTTTCTTTGATTGGAAATTTTCCTTCCCTTCTTTTTTGCTTCCGAGGGTAAGGATTGACATTCTCACCCTGGGTCAAGGTTTATGGTGAGTTAGGATTTTGGCTCAAGGCTTGTAGAATGGCTAGACATGATACATGTCAGGGTTTGGTTTGGTTCAAGGATAAAAAGGGATGCCTCACATTATTTCCATGACACAAATGCAAAAATGATGATTTGGAAACTTTATGCAAAACTGGTCATGCATGCACCTATGCGGACACTCAAGTGTCAAATTTTTATGGTCATGTGATGCTAGGGCTCAGGATTCATTTCCTCTATTTTAAATCAACCCAATGTTTCCAAAATATGTTCTTTTATCAATTTGTGCATTCATCCTAGTCCATTTTGGGCGTCTGAGGAAATTTCACAGCGTTCACCCTTCAGGTGTACACACATTTTTTTCAAAAAACTAGCTATGATCGGCGAATTTTCCTTTCAATCAAAAGTCGGAAATCATCTCTTTCAAAAACATGTTGATTCTTTATCTTCTTTTTTCCTTCTTTTTCTCCTTACTTGCTCTCTCTTTCCTCTTTTTTTATTATTTTTATCATGATTTTTGTTTGTTTTATTATTTTTTTTTTTGGACGATGTTCCTAAACGAAAAACTCTACACGGTTCCTGAATTCCAAACACCATTGATAGTAATGATATAAACACTAACGCCACAATCCAAACAAAAATGTATGCGCTGTACAAATGACAATCGAAACAACAAAAACAAACATTAGTCTCTCAAGTCAAAAAATAACATAACATAAAAATGATAAAAGAAATATGAAAGAAAACATGAATCTGGGGATCTCCTAGTCATGTAGCTCCACTCCCTCCCAAGAAGTCAAGCAAATCGGCCATCTCCTCGTCCTCGTGGGCCTCCTCTCCATCACCGGGAGCCTCTGGGGGCGCCTCTCCTGCTTGGGCCTCGGGCCAATCCCCGGGCCATGCGACCTCTGCCCTGAACTGGTCTGGAGTAGGGCATGAAAAAGAAGCGAAGCCCTGACTCTGCATGCTGAGGCTCAGCTGGTAAAGACAATCATGGGTCTGTACATGTGCCCGGTGGTTGGCTGCCTGCTGGCGAACCAAATGCCGCAAATACCACTCCGTATCAAACGATCCAGCTTGGCCAGCCTGATGAGGTGGCGGCGCGTCTGTGGCCTGCGGAGCATCCCCCTGAGCCTGTCTCTGGGTGCAGTACTTCTCAATAAAAGCCCGGGTGATGGGCGGCTGAATCACCTTGGTAGGTGCCACAGGGACTCCGAACGACTGGCAGAGTCCTGTGATCAGTGCGGGAAATCCCAGGGCCCTGTTAGACTTATCTGGATCCAAAGGGTGCCTGGTAGGCGCCATACCTGCAAAAATATAGATGGCATCAGCGATTAACTGAGCCACATGGATGCTCATCCGTGTCAGGATGGTGTACACCAGCTGACACTTCGGCAGGGGGAGGTCGGAATTATGATCGGTGGGCAGGATGTTGCTGAGCAGCAAAGTCATCCATATCTGAGTCAGGGTGGTCATGTTGGTGCGCATGATCCGCACCCGTCTCCCGGCAGCAGTCCGGGCAAAATCTTGCCCCGGTATACATAGCAACTGAGCGATGGCCTCCTCATCGAACCCATCAGATCGGTTCCTCCTCTGGCCATACTCGCACTCCTGACCCTCTTCCAGCACTAACGGATATCCCAGGAGCTGGCCGATAGCATCTGCATCAAACGGGATCCACTGACCCCTCACCCAGGACCTCATGTCATGCACGCCCTCCTCTGTTGGCCAAGCATTGGCATAAAATTCGAGGACTATTTCTGGATCGAACTTGGCCATGGGGGTAACCAGTGATGCCCACCGCCGGCGACCTATTTCTTCCTGGAAATCAGTATACTCATCGTCCCAGAGCTGGACGCGCCGCTCCCGGAGAAATGACCATCCCTTGATGGCCTCGAAGCGCTGCTGGTGTACAGCGCTCCTAAAGCGGTGACTGCCCAGGCGAGCTAACCTGCACTTTTTTTTTTTTTGAGGGGAACATTAACCATGTCCCCTCCTTTTTCATGGGTTAGCGTCTTGCCTAACTTGAACTTACTTAAGTTAGAATTAGGCGTCGATTACTTATTTTAAAACAAACAAATAGTAAAAGAAAACTGCGAACACAAAGGATACTGGGCTGCCTTGCAGCGACGTTCTCTGCTTGTTTAGCGCAGAGAAGGGGCAACGATCGGTCGGTCGTGACCCCATCCCCACTTGCATCTGTCCCTATGTACCTGCAAGTAAGAAACAACCAGGTGTGGCCAATCTTGACCGCGTCGTTGTCTTACCTTGATTGGTTTCTGCCGTTCATGTTTTGTCTCTACCCCCGAAGGTAGCTCAAGATGATCCTGCCCCTGTTTTACCACAACAATATGCATGCGTATGCGTATGCATGAATGTTTTCAAACGCAACAAATTTTAGTGAAAGTTGGTTTAGGTTCAATTTTAATTAAGCGCTTGGGGCATCCCATGAACTGAGCGGAAGGACTCAGGTGATCACAAATTAACGCAAGGTTTGAAACCAACGTGAGGACTAAAACCTCGAATCCACGTTCATTTCTTTAAAAGATTGTAACGAGAGATACAGTAGACGGGGAATCCCTGGGGGAAATCTAGAAAACACATAAAGATAAAGAACATCCAGCGACATCCTTAATTGCCCCAGATTCTAAGCATAATATCGCTTGACGACATCAGAATTCACGGGTGAAGGTAGCTCTTCGCCATCCATGTTGGTAAGCACCAGGGCTCCTCCGAAAAAAGCCCTCTTCACAACAAAAGGCCCTTCGTAGTTTGGGGCCCATTTTCCTCGATTGTCCTTGACAGCATGGGACATTTTCTTTAGCACAAGGTCTCCCTCATGGAACTTGCACAAGCGTACCTTCTTGTCGAATGCACTCTTCATTCTTTGCTGGTACAAGCGCCCATGACTCATGGCCGTTAAGCGCTTACCCTCAATGAGGTTGAGCTGGTCATAGCGCGTTTGAGCCCACTCTGATTCCTTTAATCCGGATTCTGCCAAGATCCTTAATGACGGGACTTCTACCTCAAACGGTAACACAGCCTCCATCCCATATACCAATGAGAACGGCGTTGCCCCAGTTGACGTTCGCACTAAAGTTCAGTAACCGTGTAACGCAAATGGGAGCATCTCGTGCCAATCTCTGTACGACACAGTCATCTTTTGGATAATCTTTTTGATATTCTTATTGGCCGCTTCCACGGCTCCATTCATCTTTGGCCGGTAGGGCGTGGAATTGTGATGCTGGATTTTAAACTCCTCGCACATTTCCCCCATTATCTTGTTATTCAGGTTGGTGCCGTTGTCCGTGATAATCTTCCTTGGCAAACCATATCGGCAGATGATCTCTTTCTTAATGAACCTGACCACCACACCCCTCGTGACATTGGTGTAGGAGGCCGCCTCGACCCACTTGGTAAAGTAATCTATCGCTACGAGGATGAAGCGATGACCATTCGAGGCCTTGGGCTCAATGGCCCCAATGACATCTATCCCCCACATGGAGAAAGTCGATACATTATGGGCCTCAATTGGACATACGAGTCATAAGTTATGACGTTTGATTTTGTAGGGGCTTCATTGCTTAAGTTTGAGTGTTTCGTTATATTATGCGCCTCAATCAGACAACCTAGTCAAAAGTTATGGTCCTTTGTAATTGCCAGGGCTTATTTTTTGAATTTGGAGCGCCTCGATATGTTGTGGGCTGCAATTGGACGTCTGTGTCAAAAGTGATGGTCGTTCAAATTTTTTATGGGCTTTCATTTACATATTCAAGTGTGTCTATATATAATCGGCCACAATCGGACATTCGAGTCAAAAGTTATTGCCGTTCGAATTTATGAGGACTTCCTTTTTAAAATTCGAGTGTCTCAATATATAATGGGCCGGTATCAGACAACCGAGTCAAAAGTGATGGTTGTTTGAATTTGAATGAAGATTCCTTGTTGAAATTCGAGCGTCTCGACATATTAAGGACAACAATTGGATTTCGAGTCAATAGTTAAGGCCATTAAAAATTCTTCGAAGCCTTCACGTTCAAATCTGAGCGTCTCGATACATTGTGGACCTTAATCAGACATTCCAGTCAAAAGTTATGGCGTTTGAATTTGCGGGGCATCGTTGCTTAATTTTGAGCATCTTGTTATATTATGGGCCTCAATTGGACAACCTAGTGAAAATTTATGGTCCTTTGTTATTATGAGGGCTTCTTTTTCGAATTTCGAGCGCCTCGAGATGTTTTGGACCACAATCAGAAGTCCATGTCAAACGTTTTGGCCGTTCAAATTTTTGATGGGCTTTCATTTACATATTTGAGTGTGTCTATATATAATCAGCCATAATTGGTCATCCAAGTCGAAAGTTATGGTCGTTTGAATTTATGAGGGGCTTCCTTTTTAAAATTTGAGGGTGTCAATATATAATGGGTCGTAATCGGACAACCAAGTCAAAAGTGATGGTTGTTGGAATCTGCACGAAGATTCCTTGTTGAATTTTGAGCTTCTCGATATATTATGGGCAACAATCGGATTTTGAGTCAATAGTTAAGGCCGTTAAAAATTCTTTGTAGCTTTCGTGTTCAAATCCGAGCACCTTGATACATTATGGGCCTCAATTGGACATCCGAGTCAAAAGTTATGGCGTTTGAATTTGCAGGGGCTTCGTTGCTTAATTTTGAGCATCTCGTTATATTATGGGCCTCAATCGGACAACCTAGTCAAAACTTATGGTCCTTTAACTTGCCAGGGCTTCGAATTTGGAGTGTCTCGATATGTTTTCGCAATCGGGCAACCGAGTCTAAAGTTTTCGACGTTCAAATTTTTTATGTGCTTTCATTTTCATATTTGAGTGTGTCTATATATAGTTACGGCCGTTCAAATTTATGAGGGGATTCCTTTTTAAAATTCGAGCGTCCTAATATATAATGGGTTGCAATTGGACAACTGAGTCAAAAGTGATGGTTGTTTGTATTTTCACAAAGATTCCTTGTCGAATTTCGAGCTTCTCGATATATTAAGGGCAACAATCAGATTTCAAGTTAATATTTAAGGCCATTAAAAATTCTCCAGAGCTTTTGTGTTCAAATCCGAGCTTCTCGATACCTTGTGGGCTTCAATCGGACAACCAAGTCAAAAGTTATGGTATTTGAATTTGCAAGGGCATTGTTCCTTAACTTTGGGCATCTCGTTATATTATGGGCCTCAACCGGACAACCTAGTGAAAAGTTATGGCCGTTCGAATTTATGAGGGGCTTTCTTTTTAAAATTTGAGCGTCTCAATATATAATGGGTCGTAATCGGACAACTTAGTCGAAAGTGATGGTTGTTTGAATTTGCACGAAGATTCCTTGTCGAATTTTGAGCGTCTCGATATATTATGGGCAGGAATCAAATTTCGAGTCAATAGTTAAAGGCCGTTAAAAATTCACTGGAGCTTTCGTGTTCAAATCCGAGCGCCTCAATACATTGTGGGTCTGATCGGACAGTCGAGTCAAAAGTTATAGCAATTGAATTTATGAGCGGCATCCTTTTTAAATTTTGAGTTTCTCAATATATAATGGGCCGGAATCGGGCAACCGAGTCAAAAGTGATGGTTGTTTGAATTTGCATGAAGATTCCAAGTCAAATTTTCAAGGTTATCGATAAATTATGTGCAGCAATCGAATTTCGAGTCAATCGTTAAGGCCATTAAAAATTCTCCGGAGCTTTCGTATTAAAATCCATGCGTCTCGATACATTATGGGCCTCAATCAGACATTTGAGTCAAAATTGATGGCGTTTGAATTTGCGGGGCATCGTTGTTAATTTTGAGCCTCTTGTAACATTATGGGCCTCAATTGGACAACCCAGTCAAAAGTTATGGTCCTTAAACTTGGCAGGGCTTCCTTTTCGAATTTTGAGTGTCTTAATATGTTGTGGGCCGCAATCGAACGTCTGTGTCAAAAGTTTTGGCCGCTCAAATTTTGGATGGGCTTTCATTTTCATATTTGAGTGTGTCTATATATAATCAGCCACAATCGGACATCTGAGTCAAAAGTTATGGTCATTCAAATTTATGAGGGCTTCATTTTTAAAATTGGAGCGTCTCAATATGTAATGGGCCGCAATTGGACAACCGAGTCAAAAGTGATGGTTGTTTGAATTTGCACAAAGATTCCTTGTTGAATTTCGAGTGTCTCGATATATTAAGGGTAACAATTGGATTTCGAGTCAATAGTTAAGGCCATTAAAAATTCTCCGGAGCTTTCGTGTTCAAATCTGAGCGTCTCGATACCTTGTGGGCCTCAAACGGACATCCGATTCAAAAGTTATGATCATTTTAATTTGCAGGGGCTTCGGTTCTTAATTTTGAGCTTCTTAGTATATTATGGGCCTTAATTGGACAACCTAGTGAAAAGTTATGGTCCTTTTAACTTGTTACGGCTTCCTCTTCCTTTTTAAAATTTGAGTGTGTCAATATATATTTGGCCGCAATCGGACAACCGATTCTAAAGTGATGGTTGTTTGAATTTGCACGAAGATTCCTTGTCGAATTTCGAGCATCTCGATATATTATGGGCAACAATCGGATTTCAAGTCAATAGTTAAGATCGTTAAAACTCTCTGGAGCTTGCGTGTTCAAATCTGTGCGTCTCGATACATTGTGGGACTCAATCGGACATCCGAGTCAAAAGTCATGGTCGTTTGAATTTGTAGGGGCTTCATTGCTTAATATAGAGCATCTCAGTATATTATGGGCCTCCATCGGACAACCTAGTGAAAATTATTGGTCCTTTGTACTTACCAGGACTTTTTCGAATTTGGAGTGTCTCGATATGTTCTTGGCCGTAATCAGACGTCCTTGTCAAAATTTTTGGCCGTTTGAATTTTCGACGGGCTTCCATTTTCATGGTTGAGTGTGTCTATATATAATCGGCCATAATTGGATATCCATGTCAAAAGTTATGGACGTTCAAATTTATAAGGGGCTTCCTTTTTTAAAATTTGAGCGTCTCAATATATATAGGGTTGTAATCAAACAACTGATTCAAAAAATGGTTATTTGAATATGCACAAAGATTCCTTGTCGAATTTTGAGCGTCTTGATATATTATGGGCAACAATGGGATTTTGAGTCAATAGTTAAGGCCGTTAAAAATTCTCCTAAGCTTTCGTGTTCAAATCTGAGCGTCTCGATACATTGTTGGCCTCAATCGGACATTCGACTCAAAAGTTATGTTGTTTGAATTTGCGGGTCATTGTTGCTTAATTTTGAGGGTCTCGTTATATTATGGGCCTCAATCAGACAACCTAGTCAGAAGTTATGGTTCTTTAACTTGCCAGGGCTTCCTTTTTGAATTTCGAGCGTCTCGATATGTTGTGGGCCACAATCGAACATCTGTGTCAAAAGTTTTGGCTGTTCAAATTTTTGAAGCACTTTGATTTACATATTTGAGTGTGTCTATATATAATCAGCCACAGTCAGGCATCGGAGTCAAAAGTTATGGTCATTTGAATTTATAAGGGGCTTCCTTTTTAAAATTTGAGCGTCTCAATATATAATGGGCCGTAATCGGACAACCGAGTCAAAAGTGATGGTTGTTTGAATTTGCATGAAGATTCCTTGTCGAATTTCGAACGTCTCGATATATTATGGGCAACAATCGAATTTCGAGTCAATAGTTAAGGTCGTTAAAAATTCTCTGGAGCTTTTGTGTTCACATCCAAGCGTCTCGATACATTATGATGCAATCCTCCCTAGGAATGGACCAATCACCAGAGCCATGAGCAAGAGGCTCCACGAGGATTGGGCTAGAGTTGCTGAAGAAGGCCTTAGGGTTCTCATGAACCTCATGGTAGATTTTTGAGCCCATGGGCCAAGGTTGGGTCCATTTATCTTTGTACAAATTAGATTAGGATTTCATTATTTTTGGGCCTTGTATTTAGGGCTTTATAAGGTAGGGTACACTAGAAATGTAGGATTTTTCAGCCCATGTATTTTAGGGCACCTAGACTAGTTTTTGTATTAGGGGTAGTTTTGTAATTTCACATGCATTAAGTGAATATTTGATATGTGTGTTGGGAAATAAATTTAATTGAATTGGGAGAAGCCCAATCCAATTAAATTTTAGAGGGGGAGATGAGTATTTGCTTGCTACACCTCCTTGCCACATCGTATAGTCACACTTTGTGCATGTCGTTCATGCTTTACATGCCTCATGACACCTAAAGCACACTTAGTGGAGAATCTTGGACTTTATCTTGGATTAGTGGGCTAAACCATAACTAAAATAGAGGCCACGTGTTAAACTTAGGCTATAAATAGAGGTCATGTGTGTGCATTTTTTCAACTTTGATCATTTGAGAATTACACTTCAAAGTTCAGACCTCATTTGAGGCACAAAATTTCGTGCTCCTTCTCTCCCTCTCCCTCCTCTCATCTTCTCCTACCTTCAAGCTCTTATCCATGGCTTCCTATGGTGGTGAGCTTCTTCTTGACTCATCTTCTCCTTGAAGTGGCATCTCCAATCATCTTTATTCCTTCTCCATTCTGTTGCCATTCATCTTCAAGAAGCAAAGGACTCCATTGATGAAGAAGATCCAAGGTCTACAAGCTCCACATGGAGCTACGTCATGTGGTATCAAAAGCATCTTCATCCAGGTGATGTTCTTTTGCTTCCTCTATCTTTTTGTTCGGTCAATTCAATTTAATTCCTTGTTCTTCATCTTCTTCTCCATGTATATCCTACATTGTCTTGTGGTTTGGTGCTGTTTGGAGTTGATTCAAAAAAATAAACAGATTAAATCTTAGATCTACACTTGTTCTTGCATTTCTATGGTTCAAATTTTATAGATCTACTCTTAAATCATGTTTTTGTGTTGATTTTAGGTTCTATTATTTTTTCAGTCATAATCTTCTTGTGTTGAACCTTTAGATTTAAATTTTCTTCCAAAATATTGATTAGAAAATAAAAACACAAAAGAAAAACACAAAAATCTAAGTGTAAATCACTTAATCCATGTTGTCTTAGAGTCATGTTTAGTCATAATAATTGTCACATTATGTTCTAAGTTTGTGTTGAATTTTGATTTTGTTGATTGAATTATAGATACATTTTTTCATGTATTCTTGTCATTCTTAGCCTATGTTTTGAATTTTGAGTCTAATTCATGCATGTTATTTAGTTCATAACATGTTCTAAATCAATTCCTAGAAGTAGTCATGTTGTTGAACTTTGTGTTTTCTAAGTTTCCAATATGATGCCTATGAAGAAATTGAGTTGTGGTGCTGAGTTGTTGCTGGATTTGTGAATCAAAATAAATCTTCAGCTCTCTTGAATTGTGTTATTCAAGACATTTGAGCATAAGCAAACACAAATTGTAATTATCCAAGCCTTAGGCAACATAAACACTACTCTTGATTTCTAGGTTGAAATTGCTGGTGCTGGCCGCTTGAACATATGAACTTGTAAAAATTACTTCAAATTGGTCACTGTGAATTTTGAGCCTAAAGTTTTACTGAATTTTCTAGACATCTGGACCAAAATTTGAAAAAAATAACCAAGTGATTTGGAAAAAAGGAAAAAATACGAAAAATCACACAAGTTGGTAGGAAAATCAGTGTCCACGAAAAAAAGTGAAAAGGAAGTGTGCTTGTTGTTTTGGCTCAAAATTTGTTCTATAATTGGTGCCTATTTTATACCAATCTTAGTTCTGAAATTTCAATTGAAAATTAGTGTGAAAACAAGTGCCAAAACTAGAGGTTTCTTGAGTCTTATTGTTTTAGTTTTTTTTACTCTACTCTAGAGCCATTCTAGGTTTCTCTTTGAGTCCTAGCTTGCTTTATGTACTTTTCATTGCTTTAATTGTTGAATAATCCTTGAAAATTTGTCTCGTTAAAACTCTATTGGTTTAGCTTTCATTTCATTTTTTTTTGGTCTTTGGTTATTGCTTTTCTCTTTGTTTCCTTGTTTGTGAGTTGCTATATAGGGAATTGGAAAGGAGGATTGGTGTCATCCCTTGAAGAATTTAAGTCAAGAAGCAAGGGGCCAGCCTGTAACGACCCGCCTCGTCGCTACGATATCACCACTCTAATATGTGATAATTTCAATTTTTAAAAGAAAACTTCCTTAATTTGCTTATGAAAATAAAGTAGTTTTTTTTTCTTTGACATACATTCACCCCACAACACGCCATTACTTAAGTGAATATATAATTATATAGGAATAGTAACTCGGTACACGTCATGCACATAATAGAAATTAAATTTGTTCATACATATAATTAAAATCTAAGATTTACATCTTTAACTCAACAAAATAAAACTTGAAAACCAACTATGGAGGAGTTGATTACAAAACACAACTCTCTCTCCCAAAATAATGCCAACGTCATCACATCGGCTCAGCGACTCCTCACCAAAATCTTACTCCTTGCACCCTGATGCTGTCATTCTATTCCCACGAACAAGGTTCGCAATCATCACAGGTATCAACCACACGATACAAAATTTGCAGGGGTGAGTTCATTATAAGAAGAACCAATATCAAATCCAAATAACCACAATTAGCAAGAAACATAGGCAAACATTATGAGCTTACACAACATTCATTATTCAACATCCACATTCAATAATTACTCATTATCCATTCATGGATACAATCAATGCTGCACAGAATGATGCATGCACCTGACCTCAAATCTCATATGCAATGTGGTACGTACCATCAACCAATACCAAGGAAATAGCCTAAGCGTGTCCGCATGACATTCTCACTTAGGAAAACTAGGCAGTAAGTGTCAAGGTCACCCTGTTGCACAAGACAACTTGCCCCCCACAGTGACCAGCCTGAGTCTCAAGGGAGTTCCAAATCGAGTGACACACCCCCTAGTACATGTATTCCTCCACATAAGGAACTACAAGTACTTACTGACAAAGTTTATATTATTTCCCGTGTGATATGAGGCATGAAACATGAACACCATCAAGTACAATGGCCATGGATGAATTAAAGCGCCTAAGCATCCCTTCAGAAATGCTTAAATTCTTTAACCATTCTATTTTCCCCCACCAAGGACATTCGACAAGGTCAGCGCACCCCCCCATGAACATACACAACATACGACATATGAACGTGGGCACCATCAAGTACAATGACCATGAATGATTTAAAGCGCCTAAGAAACCCCTCAGAAATGCTTAAATTCTTTAACCACTCTATTTTCCCCCACCAGGGACATCCGACAAGGTCAATGCACCCCCCACGAACATACACAACATCCAACGTATGAAACATGGGCGCCATCAAGTACAATGACCATGGATGAATTAAAGCTCCTAAGCATCCCCTCAGAAATGCTTAAATTCTTTAACCACTCTATTTTCCCCCACCAGGGACATCCGACAAGGTCAATGCACCCCCCATGAACATACACAACATGCACATGTCAATGCATTTCTAACATCATCAACATTCCATTTTCATATCATTCTCAACATAAACATCGTCTCATCTCTATGACATTATCAACAACCACAACAACCTCATTTCATAGTTAACATAATTATCAATAATATCATTAATTCATGTTGACATGTCCACCATTAAAAGTGTCACCTCATATCAATATCATCACAAATATCATATCACCACATATCAATTAAAGTCATCAATAACAACATCAACAGTAAGTCGCATTCCGCATATACATATATTTTTCATTCCTGAGATTCACACTCCCAAGGTCTTCAAACAACACAAGTCAAATAGAGACAATAATTTTATTCATCAACAATAGATATATCGCATCCCATTCGTCAAAAAACATAATTTTTCTTAAAGAAAAAACAGCATGCACATCAATAACAATTATATCACATCCCATTAGTTAAAAACGTTGTTTTCTTGAAAACCAGCATGCACATCGATATCACATCCCATTAGTTAAAAATGTCATTTTCTTGAAAGAAAATCAGCATGCAACAGGGCCAGATAGATATTATCATAGCTACCTCCCTGACCCTAACTATGGTGTCAAAATGGTAAATCTTATAATAAACTCCCCTCACCTATTGTGAGCTCCCCACCGGGTTCCTCTTTGTGTCACTTAGAGACCTATTTCTCATTCACGCTTGTTGGTCCAACGCGAGTTTCTATTACGCCAAAATGAAGGAAATTACTATGGATCTCAGAAATAAAGCTAGTGACAATATTCTGAGTCAAAACCCTTGTCAACATGTAAAGGGCTAAAGGGCATTTTGGATTTTAGAAAAGGAACATCATTTTGAAATTCCAATCACGCCAATGTGACCGGGGTTCAGTGAAGGTCATGAAAATAACACCCATTTCATGAAAAGATAATGTTTACAAAGTCTCTTTCTCTAGGGTTTTTCAAAGGAAGCGCAAAACATACAATGGTGGTTCCAAAGTCAGAAAAGATGCAAAGACAAGCTAAAACTAACAAGGAACAAGCATAGAATCACGGTTACCTCAAGGAAAACCACGAAGGTCAGACCGGGGCTTCGTTCTCAACCAAAACCGCGAGGCAAGTTTGGAAGATTCCGCTTTGGTTGAAGGGTTCCTCTCGGTGTGGGGTTTCAACGGAGAACAACGGTGGTCCGTGGTGGCCACCGGTGGTTGTGGGTGGTGGAGAAAAAGCTTGGGATGTTGGAAATGGTTTTGGAAGAGAGAAGGAGAAAGGAATGGCTGTTTTCCAAGGCTACACGAAATACAAAGGCTGAAACACTCAAGTGCTTCTGCTCTCGGGAAAAGAAGCATTTCTCACACACCAGAAGACATATCACAGATCGCAACGGTTAGATCGTGAAAATCTTTCCTATGAATCTGCTGAAAATTTTTCGAGAAGATCCAATGGTTAACGAAGGCAGGAGGGCGCTTTTACCGAGACAGCTTTGGACAGCTTCCTTGAGAAGCTTCATTAAGAGGCTTCCTCGAGAAGCTTCCTCGTGAGGCTTCTTTGAGAAGTTAACGCTTTAACTACCAACACCCTTCTAATAACTAAACTCACCTCCTTGAAAATAAAACATGGATAAAATAACACAACAAATATAATCAAACATCAAATATAATTACTAATAATATTTCAGGGTGTTACACAACCACCTTAAGAGTTATTGGACTAAGAAGCACTCCAAATTAAGTGAATCACCAAAGGGAGAACAACCACTAAAATTGAGGATCATTTTGTAATTTTGTAATTGGCAATTTACTTACCTTCATTGCTTTTATGTTTTTGTAACAAAAAGGCCTTTCACTGGAAGTGTGTTGGAAGCCTCCAATAGGTTACCAAACTTCCATTTGTGTGTAATAATTTTAGGCAATTTTCCCTTAGGATATTGAATGTTTTGTTAGGAACCTTAAATGTGGTCATCCAAAGACTCTTAGGATTCGCCTAGTTTACATTTCTTGCACTTTAATTTCTTGCTTACTTTCATAGCTTATTTCCTTTACCTTTCGTTGTCAAACCACCTAGACAACTTTCCTTTTACCAAGTAGTTTTTACCTTATCTTTCTCACCTCTTTTAGTGTTTATTTTGGCTAGTTTCAACCATAGTTTCTTTTACCTTTTGTTTTCAAACCCTCAACAAGAAAGAACCACAACTTAGGAACCAACATGAGTCTTCATTCTTCATCTAGTGTTAATGGTGAGGGTTCTACTCCTAAGGACCCCTTGTATAAGATATTAGATGAGTTGAGATCCCTTAAGTTGTGGAAAGAAAAACAAGAGAGAAAAGAAAAAGGAAAAAAAGAGTGGAAGAAATATGTCAAGATGAAAAAGAGAAAATTAGAAAGGAACAAAGAAGAAAAATAATGAAAGAAATGGAAAAAGAAAAACATGCCTCCTATAGTAGTCATGACTTTTGCAAGAGCCTAAGTGAAGAACTTAGTGACTATTATAGAGGAAGGCATAGGTCACATCCTAGACCTCACTCCCATAGGAGAGAAAAGGAAAAAAAAAAACCTCAAGAGGCTAACATTAACCTCCCATACTTCCCTGGGAAGGACGATGTAGAGGCTTATTTAGATTGGGAAATGAAGGTTGAGCAACTCCTTGCTTGCCATCATACAAGTGAGGAAAGGAAGGTTCCTTTGGCTACCCTTAGCTTCCTAGGGTATGCACTCTATTGGTGGACTTCCCTTGTTAGGGAAAGAAGGATTCATGGGATCCTCCAATAGAGTATTGGAATGACTTATAAAGTGCCCTTAGGAAGAGGCACATCCTTTCCTACTATGAAAGGGAGCTTATGGACAAGCTCCAAAGGCTTAGACAAGGGAGTATGAGTGTTGAAGAGTATAGGCCAAAAATGGAACTACTTCTTTTGAGAGCTGGGCTTAGGGAGGAGGAAAGAACAAGTATTGCTAGGTTCCTTAATGGGCTTAATATGGAAGTGAGGGACAAGGTTGAGCTCCTTCCATATAGGGACCTAGATGACCTAGTCTGACTTTGCATAACGGTAGAGCAACAACTTGAAAGGAAGCCTACTTCCAAATCTTATGGCTCTCACTCTTATACAAAGAAAGACCAAGGTCAAGGCATCTTAGGGGCTACTGTGGAAGCAAAGCTTCATGATGAATCAACAATGATTCAAAGGTGTTTTGATGATAACAATGATGACAACAAAAGATGATGACAAAGGTGATGAACAAAAAGCTCAAAAGATCAAAGAACAACTCAAGTGGATCAAAGAACATCTCAAGTAAATCAAGAACAAGTCAAGAGTTCAAGAATCAAGGAGAATTCAAGACTCAAGAAGAAAGCCTAGAATCAAGAATCAAGACTCAAGATCTCAAGAATCAAGATCAAGATTCAAGATTCAAGACTCAAGATTCAAGAATGAAGAAAAGACTCAATCAAGATAAGTATTAAAAAGTTTTTTCAAAACTTTGAATAGCACATGAGTTTTTGACAAAACCTTTACCAAAGAGTTTTTACTCTCTGGTAATCGATTACCAGTAGCAAAATGAGTTTGAAAAAGTTTTCAAACTGAATTTACAACGTTCCAAATATTTTCAAAAGGCTGTAATCGATTACAATGTTTTGGTAATCGATTACCAGTGCTCTTGAACGTTGAAATTCAAATTTAAATGTGAAGAGTCACATCCTTTCACTCAAAAGCTTTGTGTAATCGATTACACTTATTTGGTAATCGATTACCAGTGACTGTTTCTGAAAAATCAAAAGATGTAACTCTTCAAAAAGGTTTTGACTTTTTCAAATGGGTTTTAAGTTTTTTTTTTAAATTATAACTCTTCTGAATGGCCTTCTTGACCAGACATGAAGAGTCTATAAAAGCAAGGCTTTGTTTTGCATTTTAAATCAATCTTTTAAACAACAATCTTGAACACTTATTCATACAATCCTTTACAAGCCTTGAATCTCTTTGAACTTCTTCTTCTTCTTTGTACCTAAAGCTTTCTGAAGTTTTCTGGTTTTCTAAACCTTGAAAACTTGTGCTATTCATCCTTTTTATTCTCTTCTTCCTTTGCCAAAAAGAATTCGCCAAGGACTAACCGCCTGAATTCTTTTTGTGTCTCTCTTCTCTCTTTTCCAAAAGAACAAGGGACTAACCGCCTGAATTCTTTTGTGTCTCCCTTCTCCCTTGTCAAAGAATTCAAAACGACACAATCTGAGAATTCTTTTGATTCTTCCCATTCCCTAATACAAAAGCGTTCAAAGGTTTAACCGCCTGAGAATTCTTTTGTATCCCCATTCACAAAGTATCAAAGGTGTAACAGCCTGAGATCTTTGTCTTAACACATTGGAGGGTACATCCTTTGTGGTACAAGTAGAGGGTACATCTACTTGGGTTTGACTAAGAACAAGAGAGGGTGCATCTCTTGTGGATCAGTTCTAGTGGAGGGTACATCCACTAGGTTCAAAGAGAACAAGGGAGGGTACATCCCTTGTGGATCTTTGCTTGTAAATGGATTTTTACAAGGTTGAAAGAAATCTCAAGGACCGCAGGTCGCTTGGGGACTGGAGGTAGGCACGGGTTGTTGCCGAACTAGTATAAAACTCTTGTGTGTTTGTTTCCTTCTTCCCTACTCTTTTACTTTCCGCTGTGCATTTAATTTCCGTTTTTACTTTCTGTTAAGTTTCTCTTCTACTCCTCATTCTCCTAACAATTTAGTAAAAGCCTTAAAAGAGTAATTTTTTAATTAGTAAAGGTTTAGGAATAATTAATTCAACCCCCCTCCCCCTTCTTAATTATTCTGAGGCCACTGGATCCAGAAGCTACACCTTCTAAGCCCAAAGATGATAAGGGGAAGACAATAGAAAAGAAACCCCCCAAGGCTAGTATGCAAGAGAAGACTAGCTCTATAAGGTGCTTTAAATGTCTTGGAAGAGGGAACATTGCTTCTCAATGCCCCACCAAGAAAACCATGATTATGAGAGGTCAAGACATTTATAGTAGCCAAGATGAGATTACAACTTCACCTTCCTCTAGTGAAAGTGAAGAAGCAAAAGGGGAAGAATCTAGTGAAGAAATCTACCCCCAAGAAGAAAGGGACCATCTAATGGTCAGAAGGCTTCTAGGAGATCAATCTTATGACTTGACCCAATCTCAAAGAGAGAATATTTTTCACACAAGGTATAAAAAATTTTATAACACATGCTCTCTCATTGTAGATAGTGGTTCATGTTGCAATTGTTGTAGCATAAGATTAGTCTCTAAGTTGAGCCTTGCTATCACTTCCCATCCAAAGCCTTACAAACTTCAATGGCTCAATGAGCAAGGGGAGATGATAGTCAATCAATAAAAGAAAGTGCCCTTCTCCATTGGAACATATAAGGATGAAGTGATTTATGATGTGGTTCCTATGGAGGCAGGACACCTTCTCTTAGGTAGGCCATGGCAATATGATAGGAAAATCACCTTAGAAAAAAGTTTGTGTTGCATCCTCAAACACCTTCACAGGTGGCCAAAGATCAACTAACTATGAAAAATAAGAGGGATGAGGAAGAAAAACTAGAAAAACAAAAGAAAAAGAAGGATAGTAAGGCCTTGTCTTCAAAGGCCAAGGGGAAGGAAAAAGAGGAAAAAGATTCCTCCAAGAAGATTGTTAAGAAGGAAATTCATTTTGCAACAAAAAGTGATATCAAAATAGCACTCCTTCTTAAACAATCCTTCTACATTCTCCTATCAAGGGAAACCTCCCTTAGCACTGCCACAATTCCTACATTTGAGACCTTACCCCCAAAGGATGGTAAGTGGAGAATGTGTACAGATTACAGGGCCATCAACAACATTATTAAGAAGATTGTTAAGAACTCTTACATGAATTTGGTGATATGTTTCCCAAAGAGATACCCCCTGGGCTACCTCCTCTAAGGGGAATAGAACACCAAATAGACTTAGTCCCAGGAGCAAGCCTTCCTAATTGGCCAGCCTATAGGACTAACCCTCAGGAGACTAAGAAGATAGAGTCTCAGGTTAAAGAATTGTTGGAGAAGGGCTGGGTCTAAGAGAGCCTAAGCCCTTGTGTTGTGCCAGTGTTGTTGGTGCCCAAAAAGGATGGTAAGTGGAGAATATGATTGCAGGGTCATCAACAACATTACTATAAAGTATAGGCACCCCATTCCTAGACTTGATGATTTGCTTGATGACTTGCATAGTGCCAACATCTTTTCAAAAATTGATCTTAAAAGTGGTTATCACCAAATCAGAATGAAAGAGGGTGATGAGTGGAAAACCTATTTCAAGACCAAGTTTGGTTTGTATGAATGGCTAGTGATGCCTTTTGGGCTCACTAATGCACCAAGCACCTTTATGAGGCTTATGAATCATGTCTTAAGGGATTTCATAGGAAGATTTGTAGTTGCTTATTTTGATGATATTTTAGTGTACAGTAGGAGCCTAGATGATCACTTAGGACATCTCAGGCAAGTTCTTTCAGTCCTTAGGAAAAACACCCTATATGCAAATATAGAGAAATATACCTTTTGTGTAGATAATATAGTTTTCTTAGGCTTTGTAGTTGGCAAAAATGGGGTCCAAGTGGACCCTGAGAAAATCAAGGCCATCCAAGAATGGCCCACCCCAAAAAGTCTAGGAGATATTTGCAGCTTCCACTTCCTTTTTAAAATTTGATTGGCTCAATATATAATGGGCCGCAATCGGATAATCGAGTCAAAAATTATGGTTGTTTGAATTTGCGCAAAGATTCCTTGTTGAATTTCGGGTGTCTCGATATATTAAGGGCAAAAATCAGATTTTGAGTCAATTGTTAAAGTTGTTAAAAATTCTAAGGAGCTTTCATGTTCAAATCTGAGCATCTCAATACATTGTGGGCCTCAATCGGACATCTGAGTCAAAAGTTATGTCCGTTCAAATTTATGAGGGGCTTCCTTTTTAAAATTCGAGTGTCTCAATATATAATGGGCCACAATCGGACAACCGAGTCAAAAGTGATGGTTGTTTGAATTCGCACAAAGGTTCCTTGTCAAATTTTGAGCGTCTCGATATATTATGGGCAGCAATTGGATTTCGAGTCAATAGTTAAGGCCATTAAAAATTCTCCGGAGCTTTCATGTTAAAATCCGAGCGTCTCGATACATTTGGGCCTCATTCGGACATCCAAGTCAAAATATATGGCGTTTGAATTTGCGGGGCATCGTTGCTTAATTTTGAGCGTCTCGTTATATTATGGGCCTCAATTAGACAACCTAGTCAAAAGTTATGGTCCTCTGTACTTGCCAGGGCTTCTTTTTTGAATTTGGAGCGTCTCAATATGCTCTGGGCCACAAGCGGATGTCCATGTCAAAACTTATGGCTGTTTGAATTTTGGATGAGCTTACATTTTCATATTCGAGTGTGTCTATATATAATCGGCCATAATAAGATATCCGAATCAAAATTTATGTCTGTTTGAATTTATGAGGGGCTTCCTTTTTAAAATTCGAGTGTCTCAATATATAATGGGCCATAATCGGACAACTGAGTCAAAAGTGATGGTTGTTTGAATTTGCACAAAGATTCCTTGTCGAATTTTGAGTGTCTCGATATATTAAGGGCAACAATCGGATTTTGAGTCAATAGTTAAGGCCATTAAAAATTCACTGGAGCTTTCAGGTTCAAATCCGAGCATCTTGATACATTGTGGACCTCAATCGGAGATCCGAGTCAAAAGTAATGGGGTTTAAATTTGCGGGGCATTGTTGCTTAATCTCGAGTGTCTCAGTATATTATGGGCCTCAATCGGACAACCTAGTCAAAAGTTATGGTCCTTTGAACTTGTCAGGGCTTCCTTTTCGAATTTCGAGCGTCTCGATATGTTGCGGGCCACAATCGGACGTCTGTGTCATTAGTTTTGGCCGTTCAAATTTCCGATGGGCTTTCATTTTCATATTCGAGTATGTCTATATATAATTGGCCATGTCAGACCATAATTTTGTCCAGGGACGATCATTTGCTAAAGTTTTGATTCTTGCTAGCCAAATTGAGCTGCTTGACACCAGTTGTCGCACAATACGAAAGGTTTTTTTATGTTTCGGTAAAGAATGCAAAAAATACCCAAAATGGAGGGCAAAAGGTTCATTTTGAGGCTTTTTCAGACCCCTGGCTCGCCTAGGCCCCGAAATGACTTAGGGTGAAATAACCAGCTCGCCTGGGGGAGCTGAGCTTGCCTAGGCGAGCAAGGTTACTTCAGGTTGAAGCAACAACTCGCCTGGGCGAGCTGCTGATCAACCAAGTCCCCTCATTTCCTATAAATAGGCATGAAGGGGCTGAAGGAAGGGGTTTAAACTTTCAACATTGAAATGAATTAGTGAAATTGAGGAGAAGAAGGAAAAAGAAGAAGAAAAAACGAGGTCGAGGCGCTTCCGAATCGCATCCGTGATCAATTCCTACATCGTTCTTCACCGTTCTTCATTCGTTCTTCACTCGTCAACTAGTTAGTTTTTATTTTAAGGTTTTGAATTTGCTCTATGCACCCTTAGGGGTCCCCCATTGTTTGCTTTGCACATCTTCATCTCATTCTTCTACCATCAGTAATCTTTTTTTCTTCACGTAAAGCAAATTTCAACCGATCATTTGTGTTATAATCTCACTGTAGCCTTATAAAATGAAGTTTCAACCGATCATTTGTGTCATAATCTTACTTTATCCTTGTAAAATAAAGTTTCAACCAATCATTTACTTCACCAGTCGTCTTTTAATGAGATTGAAAGTAAATAAGTGAATCCAAGATAAAATCAACATGTAATCAAGTTTTCTATCCATTAAAGTTGCTTGAATCCGTTCTAGGTCCAACGCCTTAATGGTCTCTTTTATTTTTATTGGTTAAAATGAACCTTTCAAAAATTTAAAATCAACTCAACGCTTAACTTCTTGCTTTCAAAAGAACTACGTAAGTCTGAATTCCTTATCGCACTTAAGGATACGTAGGAGCAAGAGCCATACTCTTGTCGACCCCAAAAAGTAAAAAAAAAAAACATAAAAAGGGAAAGAATAAATAATATTGAAGTCACATTCTTGCACTCTCGATTAAAGGCTACCGTCCCTTGTGACGGATGTGTGGGGTGCTAATACCTTCCCCTCGCGTAAACAACTCCCATACCCTTATTCTTAAAATTTGCATACCCCTTTTGGTTTTTCCAACATTTTCCTCGAATAAATGTTGGTGGCGACTCCCACGCGTTTTCTTTTCTTGGAAGATGCACCCTTGAGTCTTGCCTCGCCCTCCCACCGAAGGGTAGGTTGTGACAGTTGGCGACTCCACTGGGGACTTCTTTTATAGAGTTAAGCCATTCAATCTGTGTGCAATATTTATCATGAATTCCTCTTTGTTTTGTTTCCCTTTCTATCTTTCATGCTCCTAGGTACTCCCTTGTAATGGAGGGCTAGCATCCTTTGTTGGGAAATTCAGCTAAGTACTTGATGTAAATATTATTACTATATATTTGAAGTTGTTTTTATGTGTTCAATGTTTCTATCTGTGCTTATGTTATGCATGCTTGTGGCTTGATCACCCATTTGTGTGTAAGGTTAGGAGCTTTAGCATTGGAAAATGTACTGCATCCTTAGAACTGAATAGGGCAAGGTTAGGTTATCGAATTGCCGGACACAGAGTGCGGTAATTTAGTTTTTATCATGTTGTAATTGTAATGTTGTTCGGTTAGGCTAAGTTCAACAAGAGACATATGAGAACGAAGTTTAATTTGAATTAGGCCAAACTCGCGAGACATTAGTTTTGGTATTTGTACCTTTAGCATAGAACACAAAAATAATTTCAAGTAGAGAAAAACCCTAATTGCATCAAGCATCTTAGTAGAAGGACCCAACGCTTTTACATATTTGCTTTCACACTCACTTGCTCACAATTAATGCTTTTACTTAGAATTACTTCTATTTTTACTTCATGATAATAAATTCTTTACGCAAATTCCTATTTACTGAATGATGCTTTGCCAAGTAAAACAAGTTCCCTGAGTTCAATACTCGGTTCACACCGTTTAATTATTTACTTGACGACCCGGTGCACTTGTCGGTTAGATTTCACATCCACAAAAACAAGTAGTACCAGGATGCGAACAAAGGGCAACACCCTTGTCGACCCAAAAAAAAAAGAAACATAAAAAGGGAAAATAAATAATATAGAAGTCACGTTCTTGCACACTCGATTAAAGGTCGTCATCCCTTGTGACGGACGCGTGAGGTGCTAATACTTTCCCCGCGCGTAAACAACTCCCGAACCCTTATTTTCAACATTCGCAGACCTTTTTTGGTTTTTTCTAAATTTTTTCTCAAATAAACGTTGGTGGCGACTCCCACGCGTTTTCTTCATGAGAAGATGCACCTTTGGCCTTTCGCCTCGCCCTCCCGTCGAAGGGTAGGTTGCAACAGTCACTTCTAATTTAAACAATGTTGAGACCTTTCTCATTTTAAATCACCTTGGCAAGTTTGCGAAAAACATCAAAAGCTTCATTTTTGGTTTTCAAAAACAAAGTTTAAGTGAACCTTGAGTAATCATCTACTATTACTAAGCCATAGTAATTTCCACCTAAACTCAGATCTTGAAGGACCAAATAAATCATTGTGAAGTAGTTCAAGAGGTTTTGAAGTAGAAACAATGTTTCTGCTTTGAAAAGGAGTTTTTAACTTGCTTCCCTTTTTGACAAGCTTCACACAGTTTATTTTTCTCAAACTTGAGTTTTGGAAGACCAATTACTAAGTATTTCCTAATTAGATGATTTAGATGATGCATGTTAATGTGTGGAGTCCTATGATGTCACAACCTAGAATCATCTATTTTACTTACCAAGCAACTTAGCTCATGAAATGATGCATGTTCAACATTTAGCATATAGATATTACCTATTCTCTTTCCAATGAGGACACCTTTACCGGATATGACTTCACTTATATGGCAATAATTTCTGTTGAATTCAACTTTCAAGTATTTATCACAATGTTGACTAATGCTTTAGTCCATCCACATATAACACATTCTTTATCTAATTTTTCCCTATATTCGTTTCTCCCACTATTTTTTCTTTGCTATTGTCTCCAAACATGACATATCCTCCACCTTTTGACACAAAGTCAGAGGGTTTGCACTTGTCACCTGTCATGTGCCTAGAGCAACCACTACCCAAGTACCATAGTGAATCCCTTGCTTTTAGGCACCTGGTGCAATCCTCCCTAGGAAGGGACCAGTCACCAGAGACATGAGCAAGAGGCTCCAAGAGGATTGGGCTAGAGCAGCTGAAGAAGGCCCTAGGGTTCTCATGAACCTTAGGATAGATTTCTGAGCCCATGGGCCAAGGTTTGGTCCAATTATCTTTGTACATATTAGATTAGGATGTCATTATATTTGGTTCTTGTATTTAGGGCTCCATAATGTAGGTAGGGTATCCTAGAAATATAGGATTTTTCAGCCCTTGTATTTTAGGGCACCTAGACTAGTTTTTGTATTAGGAGTAGTTTTGTAATTTCACATGCACTAAGTGAATATTTGATGTGTGTGTTGGAAAATAAATTTAATTGAATTGGTAGAAGCCCAATCCAATTAAATTTTAGAGGGGGAGGTGAGCATTTGCTTACTACACCCCATTGCCACATCATATAGTCACACTTTGTGCATGTCCTTCATGCTTTACATGCCTCATGACACCTAAGAAGGGGGGGTTGAATTAATTATTAATGAACCTTTACTAATTAAAATTTACCCTTCTTAGGCTTTTACTATGTTGTTAAGAAAGTAAAGAACAGAAATATAAACTTAACCAAAAGTAAAAGCGGTAATTAAAGTGCACAGTGTAAATTAAAAGAGTAGGGAAGAAGAAGACAAACACACAAGAGTTTTATACTGGTTCGGCAACAACCCGTGTCTACATCCAGTCCCCAAGCGACCTGCGGTCCTTGAGATTTCTTTTCAACCTTGTAAAATTCTTTACAAGCAAAGATCCACAAGGGATGTACCGTCCCTTGTTCTCTTTGAACAACCTAGTGGATGTAGCCTCCACTAGAACTGATCCACATGAGATGTACCCTCTCTTGTTCTCAGTCACAACAACCCAAGTAGATGTACCCTCTACTTGTACCACAAAGGATGTACCCTCCAATGTGTTAAGACAAAGTTCTCAGGCGGTTAGTCCTTCGAAACTTTGTGAAGGGGGAAACAAAAGAATTCTCAAGCGGTTTGTCCTTTGAAATCTTTTGTTTATGGGAAAGGGTAGAATCAAAAGAATTCTCAGACTATGTCATTTTGAATTCTTTGACATGGGAGAAGGGAGACACAAAAGAATTCAGGCGGTTAGTCCTTTGTTCTTTTGGAAAAGGGAGAAGAGAGACACAAAAAGAATTCAGGCGGTTAGTCCTTGGCGAATTCTTTTTGGCAAAGGGAGAAGGGAATGAAAGAGATGAATAGCACATTTTTTTTTTCAAGGTTTGGAAAACCAGAAAACTTTAGAAAGTTTTTTGCAAAGAAAGAAGAAAGAAGAAAGAAGAAGAAGTTCAAGAAGATATTCAAAGAGATTCAAAGAATATGTGGAAAAGTTGTTTGTAAAGGTTGTCAAAGATTGTAATGAATGTTCAAAAGTTATAGAAATGCAAGTCAAGGTCTTGCTTTTATAGACTCTTCGAGTCTGGTCAAGAAAACCATTAGAAGAGTTATAACATTTAGAAAAACATAAAAACCATTGGAAGAGTTACATCTTTTGATTTTTATTCAAAACTTATCACTGGTAATCGATTACCAAATCATTGTAATCGATTACACAAAGCATTTTTGTGAAAGGATGTGACTCTTCACAATTGAATTTGAATTTCAACGTTCAAACACACTAGTAATCGATTACCAAATTCTTGTAATCGATTACACCATTTTGAAATTAATTGGAACGTTGTAAATTCAGTTGAAAGCTTTTTGAAAACAATCTTTGCTACTGGTAATCGATTACAATAAACTGGTAATCGATTACCAGAGAGTAAAAACTCTTTGGTAAAAGGTTTTGTGAAAAATTCATGTGCTACTCAATGTTTTAAAAAACTTTTTAGTACTTATCTTGATTGAGTCTTTTCTTGATTCTTGAATCTTCAACTTGATTATTCTTGATTCTTGAAACTTGATTCTTGAATCTTGAAAGGATAGATTCCCTACTAAAAGGAAATCCAAGCTTAGCCCTAGAGGGGAGGACCTTTCCAGGTTTTGGAGAGGATCAATAACAATGCCTATAGGTTGGACCTCCCAGAAGAGTATGGAGTCAACACCACTTTTAACATTTCTGATTTAATTCCTTTTGTAGGTAGAGCTGATATTGAGGAGGAGAAACTAACAGATTTGAGGTCAAATCCTCTTCAAGGGGGAGGGGATGATGCAATCCTCCCTAGGAAGGGACCAGTCACTAGAGCCATGAGCAAGGGGCTCCAAGAGGGTTGGACTAGAGCTGCTGAAGAAGGCCCTAGGGCTCTCATGAACCTTAGGGTAGATTTCTGAGCCCATGGGCCAAGGTTGGGTCCAATTATCTTTGTACATATTAGATTAGGATGTCATCATATTTGGTTCTTGTATTTAGGGCTCCATAATGTAGGTAGGGTACCCTATAAACATAGGATTTTTCAGCCCTTGTATTTTAGGGCACCTAGACTAATTTTTGTATTAGGGGTAGTTTTGTAATTTCACATGCACTAAGTGAATATTTGATGTCTGTGTTGGGAAAAAAATTTAATTGAATTGGTAGAAGCCCAATCCAATTAAATTTTAGAGGGGGAGGTGAGCTTTTGCTTACTACACCCCATTGCCACATCATATAGTCACACTTTGTGCATGTCCTTCATGTTTTACATGCCTCATGACACCTAAGCACACTTAGAGAAGAATCTTGGAATTGATCTTGGATTAGTGGGCTGAACTATAACTGAAATTCAATAATCATAATTAGTGAAATTTTGGCTCCAAAATTTGGCTCCAAAATTTGGCTCCACAAATTCAATTTCAAATTCAAGTGAAATTTGAATTGAAATTCAAATTTCCCTCCAATTTTGTGTGAAACTTAGGCTATAAATAGAGGTCATGTGTGTGTATTTTATTCAACTTTGATCATTAGAAAATTAAACTTTAGATTTCAGAGCTCTTTTAGAGCACAAAATTTCGTGTTCTTCTCTTCCTCCCCATTCATTCATCTCCTTCTTCCTCCAAGCACTTATCCATGGCCTCCTATGGTGGTGAGCTTCTTCTAGACTCATCTTCTCCTTGAAGTGGCATCTCCTCTCTCTCTTCCTTCTCCATTCCGCTGCCATTCATCTTCCAAGAAGCAAAGGAATTCATTGATGAAGAAGATAGGCCTACAAGCTCCAATGGAGCTTACATCAACACCCCTACAAGACAAAATCAATTAGAGGGAGGTGGTACCCAATTTAAGTTGGGTCCAATGGGGTTAATCTTCACAAATAAATCTTTTGGAATCCACATGCATTTTCCCCTTGGAACATCAAATCTTCTAACATAGCACTTATATGAAATATGAACCTTTTTCATTCAATAATGACATGTTTTTGCATTTCTGTTAGAATACACCATGTTCCTCTTTTTGGAGACCTTGTTTGAGTTCACCCCTTTTGAGGATACAAACTGTGTTTTCTTTGAAAAGGTGTTTTTCTTGTTATACCCCAAGTCGGTCTTATTTGTAGTATGCTTTTGCATGCTGAGCATGTCATTAAGATCACTCTTTCCTTTATTTAATTTTCCAAACAGACCTTTAAAATAGGAAAGTTTAGTTTGCAATTTCATACATTCAGCATAGTGATCCTTTTTTGAAATTTTCAAACTTATTTTGCAAAAACTTGTAACCATCCATGTTCAAGGAAGTAGAGGTATCATCACAAGTAGTGGCTTTACATTTTGAAACAAGTTTTTCATTTTCTTGCTTTAACTCATTCATCTCACCTGGTGTTGAAGACAATTTCAATTCGCTTTTCAGCTTTTTGTTTAAAACAAGAAGCCTTTGAGCTTCCTCATGCATTTCATTAAATGCTCCTTAAATTTCTTCAAAATTAGGATTTACCTTAGTTTCTTCATTTGTTGATGGATCATTCATGAACTTCGCCATTAAGTATATATTTGCAATTTCTTCATCACTGGAAGAGTTGGAAGTTGTTGACACACCATCTTCCCATGCTCTGTAGGCTTTCTTTTGTTTTATGTCTTTCTTTCCTTTCTTTTCACCATGTTTTCTAAGGTAGATAGGACACTCAGATTTGATATGGCTTTTCTTACCACACTTAAAGCATGTATAGTTGTTGTTGTTCTCAATCTTCTTGGAGGATTTGGAGAATTTTCTTTCCTTGGATTTCCTGAGAAATTTTCCAAATTTTCTTATCATCTAATTGAAGTTCTTTGCATCTTCCACACTATTGGAACTATCTTTGTATTCTTCCCTTGAGGAGTTGACTTTCAGTGCAATTCCTTTCCTTTTCTTTTCTATTTCTTCTGCATAAGATTGTTGAGTTAGTTCATGTTCATAGGCTAGCAATTTACCGAAGAGAGCTTCCATCGTCATTGTAGCTAGATTCTTGGATTCCTTGATTGTTGTAATCTTTGGTTCCAAGTTCTTGTGAGACAATTCAAAATCTTGATTTTCAGCTCTTCATCTTCAAATGTTTTTCCTAGACCAAGGAGATGGTTCACAATGTGAGTGAATCTTGTTTGAAGTTCTGAAATGGTTTCCCCATTCTTCATTCGGAACACTTCATATTCGGATACAAAAGTATGCTTTCTTGCTTTTCTCACACCCGTTGTGCCTTCATGAGTGACTTCAAGCATATTCCAAATTTCTTTTGCACTTTTGCACCTTGCAGTATGAAAGAATTCATCATAAGATAAACCATAAGTTAAAATGTTTTTAGCTTTTTGATCATCTAGCACTTTTCTTTTCATATCATCTCTTATTTCATCCTATTCTTTAGGCATTAATTCACCATTCAGTTCTTTAGTTGGAATGAAAAGACCTTTAATGATGGCATTCCGTGCACTGGGATCAATTGATTGAATAAAGATTTTCATTCTCTTTTGCCAAAAAGAAAAATGTTCACCCTTAAACAAAGGAGGTCGATTCAAAGATGTGTACCCTCTTTGAAAGTGATTTGTTTTGAGCCCATCTTTTTAGAAAAATTGTGATATTGAGTAACTTTCAAGACTTAGCCTTGATACCAATTGAAAAAATATGATGAAACTCCATAAACCAAGAGGGGGGTGAATTGGTTTTCAAAACAAAATGTACCTATAAAGAAAACAAAGCTTAAAAAAAAACTTTTCTATGGATCGTATCACAAACACACGTATGAATCAAATGTAATCAATACTTAATCAATCCTTCCTTAAACATGATCCTTCATTAGCATCCTTTCTTTCAAAAATATAAAACTTGAAACTTTATGAAAAACTTGATTAATACTTTTGTCATACCCAAATTTCGTCCGGGGACTATTGTTTGATGGCATGCAACCTTTGGTTGACTGCTTCGAGGTACTTGGCACCCTTTGTTGCACAATACGTGAAGTTCTGAGACATGCCAGAAATCAAAAGGAAGCATTGTTACGCAAGCCGTGAAATTCCGTAACATGCCGGAAATCAAAAGGAAGTATTGTTACGCAATCTGTGAGTTTCCGTAACATTCTGAAAGCTAAAAAAGGAGTAATTACATGGCCCGTAAGGTTCGTTAACCTTACGGAAAGAAAACAAGTGTCGTTACGAAATTCGTAAAGTTTCGTAACGTTACGAAAAAAGAATCACCAAAAAAAGGCAAGAGGGTGTACTTAGTAAAAATGAGGGTGCAAATAGCAACCAGGCCCACTTGGGCCTTCCAAATTGTTCCTCCAGAAGGCGGTTGCTTCTGGAGGAAGCAACCTGGCTCGCCTGGGCGAGCTGGGTGGCAAGCTCCTCCCCTATTTCCTATAAATAGAGGGAGGAGTGAAGAAGAAAAGGGTTCAGCCCTTCTGGTACTTCGTAATCACTTGAAATTAGTGAGGAAAATTGTTTCGGTGAAGAAAATCCAAGCCGAGGCACTTCCGTAACGTTTCCGTAGGTGATTTCGCGAAGATTTTCAACCGTTCTTCATCGTTCGTTCTTCGTCGTTCTTCGGTGTTCAACCGGTAAGTTCCCGAAATCGAACTTTTTAATTCATTCTATGTACCCTTGGCGGTCCCCATATGTTTCACGTACTTTTATTCTCGTTTCATTTACTTTCCATACCCCCTTTTGACGTGCTTCAGTCATTTACTTAAGTCATTTTCTCGCCTAATCAAAAAATAAAATAAATTTCCACCGATCATTTGATTTGTAATATCCGTTAAAATGAAATCCGACCGTTCGGTCATGCCGTAACCACGTTGGAAACCAAAAAGAGGTAAAAAAAATAATATAATAATCAAAAAAATATCTTTTAGTAAAATAAACCAAAAAAATCAATCGGACGTTTCTCTTTGGGCTTTCTCTTTCTTAATTGAATTGACTAATAACTAAAGTGAAACTAAGGCTAAAATCAATTCGAAAAGTCAAGCTCGTCCGCAAAAAAAAAAAATCACTAAAAAGGATTTTAAGGTTTAGTACCTCAGTTTTTCTCACCAAGTAAAAAGGATCATTTTTAAGGTCCAACGCCTTAAAAATGATCACAATTCAAGTAAAAAGAATCGCTTGATTCACTTTTAAGAAAGAACTACGTAGGTCTGATTTCCTCTTCGATGGAGGGTACGTAGGAGCAAGAGCCCCGCTTTTGTCGACCTCAAAAATTAAAAAGAAATAAAAGTTTAGATACATAATTTCACACAATTCTAATTTAAGGCTGTTGTCCTTTGGGACAAACGTGGGAGGTGCTAATACCTTTCTCAAACGTAAATACAACTCCCAAATCTGGAATATTCTTTATGGCCGGTTTCCTTCGGTTTTTCCAACGTTTTCCACAAATAAACGTTGGTGGCGACTCCGTGCATTTTCCTCCTTTGGAAGACGCACCCGTGAGCCTCGCCTCGTTCGCCCGCAAAAGGGTAGGTTGCGACAGTTGGCGACTCCATTGGGGACTGTTTTTGTGAGTTGGACCTATTTTAGGAAATTGTGGAATTGTGAAACTTTGTGTGTGCATTTTTTTTAGCTGTGTAAATATAATAAATGCTGTCTTTTCCAGATTTTTACACTGCATTCTAAGCACCCACGGGTTTGAGTAAAAAAGGGGCCCTATACCAGGGTTCATGGGAATTTAAGGAGTGGAGGTGAATCTATGGTCATGCTAGGTCTCCGACTTGCTTGATAATAGTGAAACCTCGTCTAGAGCTTTCTCTCTTTATAATGTGTTGTCACTGGTATTCCATACCGCTGCAATATTATTATCTTGAGTGATGATACCTCTAGAAAACAGCCATGTGAGATATGGATCGTTGGGAGTAGTTATTAGAGACCCCTAGATATTATCCTATAGGTCCCCAAATAGGGGCACGGAGCAAAGACTCTGCGTGCCATTTTAAACACTGACATGCATGTAGTCCTAAATGTCATGTACGCCTTTGCTTGTAATTATTTGTGGATATTGTCGTACTCTGTGCATCCCCGTGCTATGCTTTTGCGCGTCTACATCATGTCGTAATGCACGCGTTGTATGTTGGTCTCGTCTTTTGTCATGGGAAGCCGGAAGATCCATATCACCTTCTTAAATTGCACACATGGGGCACTGCACCCCCAAATGCGCAAGTAAGAAGAGATAATTTTCCAGGCCCTCGTGTCCGTAAATGCATTCATATCATGCATCGCATAAGCATCTCTTCATGGCATCATAATGAAGATATAGTTCCTGCATTTGTTCGTTATCATATTCCAGCATCACATTTTGCATGAGTCATTGCATCATCATGCATATGCGTTCAACTAACTTTTTGTTCTACAGACTGCATACCTTTTGTTTTCATGTTCGCTCATGCATGATCCTTGCATTTTCATCTGCAAAACAAAAAAAGGGGAAGCGTGAAAATTCACACTACATTTTTAGTTGCATGTGTTAGGTACCATGAGCCAACCATGTTGGGATCATAAACCCATTTCACTTAAAAAACAAAATGATTGAACATGGTACCTAATGCATGGTTAACTAAGAAAAGATGTTTCTTCAGGCATCTCAATTTCATAATTACATTTTCCATGCATAGCATGTGTATTCTCGAGTCTTTCATCTCTATGAAATGTTGTCGAAGTATTGGCAATCAGAATTGCCATTCCTTGGATTATCGGGTTGAACCAAGCTCACGCTTTTACGAAAAGGTTCATCAAGTCAAGTTGAAGTATGGAAATAACCATCTTGCAAAAAAATTGGGGCAAAAGATGGATCGGGTTACATCATTGCTTCGTTTACTGCCAAACACTTTTAGGATTGTTGATGTCCTTGTTACTTCCAGTTTCACCTTGACAAAGATGTCATGGACCATGTTGAAAATCTAAGTTGATTCAACCCCATGTCCTGTATAAAAATTTGCAATGCTTCAACTGTGCATCATTCGCATACATCCATGCTTTTCATTGGTTGCATTGCTCATTGCATTCTTTCCTTAAAAGAAAAAAAATGAACTTAATCATTGTTATCAAAAAGAAAAGAACACGCTTTACGGCGCCCTTACCAAACCCGTGCTAGAGCTAGAGTAAATGGGTGAAGTAGAGGAGGTGCAAGAGCAGATGGAGGCCGACATGAAGGCCATGAAAGAGCAAATGGCCGCAATGATGGAGGCCATGATGAGCATGAAGAAGATAATGGAAGCCAATGCAGTTGCAGTTGCCGCTACCAGCGCTGTTGCTAAGGTGAACCCGACGTCCCCATCCGGCATCAACCAAAAAAATCAATCGGACGTTTCTCTTTGAGATTTCTCTTTCTTAATCGAATCGACTAATAACCAAAGTGAAACTAAGGCTAAAATCAATTCATAAACCAAACTTTTGTCATCGCCTAAAAAAGCCATTTTCAAAGGTCCAACGCCTTGAAATGGTCTTTTCTGCTTTTATTGGTTAAGTGTAGATTTCTAAAAAGCCTAAAATCAATATGTAACTTTGTTACCTCTTTCAAAAATAAAGAAATCATTAATGTTCCAATGCCTTAATGTTTTCTCACTTTTCAAAAGAATCGAAAGATTGTCTAATGGTCCAACGCCTTAAATGACCTTTCATTCAATAAAAACATATTTTGCAAAAAAGATAAAAACAATTTAACCAAATACTTTGTTCACGAAAGAACTACATAGGTCTAATTTCCTCTTCGATGGAGGATACGTAGGAGCAAGAGCCCCGCTTTTGTCGACCTCAAAAATAAAAAAGAAATAAAAGTTTAGGTACACAATTTCACACAATTCTAAAATTAAGGCTGTTGTCCTTTGGGACAAACGTGAGAGGTGCTAATACCTTCCTCAAACGTAAATACAACTCCCGAATCTGGAATATTCTTCATGACCGGTTTCCTTCAGTTTTTTCGATGTTTTCCACAAATGAACGTTGGTGGCGACTCCGCGCATTTTCCTCCTTTGGAAGACGCACCCGTGAGCCTCGCCTCGCTCGCCCGCAAAAAGGGTCGGTTGCGACAGTTGGCGACTCCATTGGGGATACGATGATAATTCAATGGTAGCCATAACCCCAGCCAAGGTTCATCAACCCCCATTTCTCCGAGAATACGACTCGAACGCAACGTGTGCTTGTCATGGAGAAGCCCCAGGGCGTTCCATTGAGCATTGTAGGGCCCTGAAGCGTAAGGTGCAAGGTTTAATTGATGCGGGCTGGCTAAAATTTGAGGAGAATCACATGTAAGTCCCGACATTGACAAGAGATGCCACACATGGGGCAATTTCAAAAGATGTTGTTAGATGTATCTAATGACTCATCAGGATTTTCAAGTTTATACCATTATTGTAAACCACAGTTATAATGCTAAATAAAATGGATAAATTTGATATCTTTGTCCCTCATCCTCTCACAAACGCATCTTTGCTTATTCAACTTTCACCGAAATGTGGGTGCAAGCCATTGGTTTGTTTGCTCAAGCGACCTGCGCTCCTGAGTTTGGACTTCCAAGACCGTTCAATCAGAAATTACTCATGCTACACATTTGGTGAGGGTGTCGTAAAACGACAAGTAAAAATAAATTTCAAAATAAAAATAAAAGAAAAAAAAAGCATTTGATTGACTGTGTTTTCAAGACGTTCATGTGACCTCATTTTATCATTCCGGAAAGTTTGTCTTTTTAGAGAGAAGTGAGTTATCAAGAAGGGGGGTTGAATTAAGATACAAAGATTATTCCCCAATTAAACTTTCACTCTCTCTTTTTGGATTAACAATGCACCCTTAACATGAATTACTCAAAAGACAATTCAAAATAAACTTCTTTAAAGCAAAAGATAAATAACAACAAATAAAAGAAGTTTAAGGGAAGAGAGGAATGCAAACTTGATTTATACTGGTTTGGCCACTTCCCGTGCCTACGTCCAGTCCTCAAGCAACCCACTTGAGATTTTCCACTCTCTTTGTAAAATTCCTTTTACAAAGTCTGAACCACACAGGGACAACCCTTCCCTTGTGTTCAGGAATCCTCTACAACAAGAGACCCATGGTCTCTTAATCCCTTTTCAGAAATAAGAAGAAGAGAAGAAGAAATCTCTCTTAAAAGAGATAGATTGTACAATGAAGATCAATCAAAATTCCTTATTGAATATGCAAGTGGTTGACTGAGGAATCCTTTTGAGAGGATAAGACATTTTAGTTCAGAAAAACTCTTAATCTTTTGAGAGGAAAAAGCTTTTTGGGCAATGAAAACTCTCTTTGAATTCGTGTTTCCAAGTCACCTTTGATGGCCATTCATAAAACATTTGAATAGATGTGACTCTTGGAAATTATTTTCTGAAAATCCCCTCTGGTAATCAATTACAAGACTTGTGTAAACGATTACAGGTTTTGAAATTTGAATTAAAACGTTCAATAAACTGCTAGTAATCAATTACCATCCATGTGTAATCAATTGCACATTATAAATTTTGAATTCAAATTTCTAGTGACTATTATAAACATTTTCAGCTGCTGGTAATCGATTACCAGAGAGTAAATCTCAATTTAAAATGATTTAGATAGAATTCTTTGGCCAAACCTTTTGCTTTTTCAATTTGGAAACTTCTTCCTAAGATTCTAGAGATCAACTTGATCATATATCTTGATTTTCTTGGATTCTTGGATTCTTGTCTTGAATAAAACTTAGAAGCACTTGATCCTTTGGCATCATCAAAACATCAAAACATCTTGCTTCTACATAGGAGTCATTTGACTTAATCCACCAACTGAAAAAAAATCCTTCAACTATTTCTCGTCCTTGGAAAATTCTTTTTGCGAGAATCAACTGCTTCTTTCATTCTTCCTCACTACGAGGTTGTGAAAACAAGACAATGATTGGTACCTCAAAGCCTTACACTGGGGCAATGAGGGGCACTGTGCATGAACCTCAAGCGAACCTAGGGGCAGATTAGAAGTTCTCACCCAATAGGTTCCTAGCTACAAAGTCATGATGAAAGATAAAAATGGATACCTCAAAGCCCTAAACTAGGGCAATGAAAGGCACCATGCATAAACCTCAAGCGAACCTAGGGGCAGATTAGAAGGTCTCACCCAATAGGTTCCCAGCTACAAGGTCATGACGAAAGATAAAAATGGATACCTCAAAGCCCTACACTGGGGCAATGAGAGGCACCATGCATAAACCTCAAACAAACCTAGGGGCAGATTAGAAGTTCTCACCGGTTCCTTGCTACAAGGTCATGACGAAAGACAATGATTGGTACCTCAAAGCCTTACACTAGGGAAATAAGGGGCACCGTGCAAAAACCTCAAGCGAACGTAGGGGTAGATTAGAAGTTCTCACCCAATAGGTTCCCAGCTACAAGGTCATGACGAAAGATAACAATTAGTACCTCAAAGCCTTACACTGGGACAATGAGGGGCATCGAGTGAACATAGGGGCAAATAAAAAATTCTCACCCGTCAATGTTTTTAAACAAAAAAAAAAGAGGGGACAAACCCTGGAATTTCAATGGATTGATTAAACGTCAAACAGCTCCATTGCCGTCACTCCAAAATGGTCAAGTGACTAAATCAAACAGAACAAACACTCTGAGGGAGTTCCCGGAGAGATTTGCAAAGATAGGATAGGGTTGCATGAATTATCGCCTCTTTCAAAAGGACAGTCAATCTGTGTTTTCCAAAAAAAAAATTAAATCAAAATCAAAATCACAAAATAGGGAAAGAATGTCATGAACATTGTACAAACTTTCCAATACATTTCATTGTTGCATATGAAGTCCGCATTTACCGCATTTCAAGACAAAGGTTGCATGCATCTGCATCCCTAAAAATCATGTTAATTGCATAGATTTCCTACATCTAATGTCCAATCTTTTGAATTTGGGATGATCGACGCTCTCGATGAGTCAATCTCTTGCTTTCTCATAAGGGTGGACCCTTGGGTACCCGCCCTCGCCTTCAAAGGACTAAACATCCTCAACTTCAAAGGGCTGCACGCCCTCGCCTTTAGAAGGCTGCGTGTCCTCACTTTCAGTGGGCTCTATAGCCACACCTTAAGAGAATTTAAGGTCCTCTGCCCTTAATGCTTAACCGAGACTTGCGCTTCCGGTTAAGGGGCGAGTAGTTTCCTTTTATCAGTTCCTTGGCCACCCCCTGATATTGGAGGGCGACCAACTGTGCGAGCACAACCAGAGAGGGAGGCTATCACGCAGCTACTATGCATACCGGGGCAAGATTTCACCCGTGTCGCTGCAAAGAGACGAGTGCGGGTCATGCGCACCAACATGACCACTCTTACACAGATATGGATGACATTGTAGGGATCACACCCGCAAGACACTCTGTGGACCCGGAGAAGTCCAACAGGGTCTTGGAGTTGCCAGCTCTGATTACGGGCCTCTGTTGGTTCTACGGGGTGCCTGTCGCCCCCAGCAAGGTCATCAGGCCCCCTACTAATCGAGCTTTCATCAAGAATTACTGCGCCCCCAGGCAGGTGCAGGGCGAAACACCCCAGCAGCCTGGGGATGGCCGGCAGCGGGCAACAGACGCACCGCCACCACCTCTAGAGTTCACCTCAGCTCATCCACAAAAAGGTTAGAGCGTTGCCTACAACACATGGCCGACCAATAGGAGACCAAGTCCGAAGCCAAAGGTAAGCAAAAGTGCTAGGTTCCTGATCGACAAGTCATCAAGCGTCCAACTCAAGACGTTAAAGAAGCGCTACTAGGAGGAAACCTAGTAACTTTTAAATCTCTGCTTGTTATTTGATCACTTTCGTTTCTCCAGTCATAGTAGGACACACCTAATTGTTCATGATCCTAGGAATTTAAATAAAACAAGCACAAGCTCGTAAGGTAGTCATACCTCACAAAATATATATATATGTATGTTTAGGTAGTGAAAATACCTTGGATATGCATGTATATAGCAAAAATACCTCACAAAAATATACACATGTTTAGGTAGCAAAATACCTCAAAAAAAAGAATATGTAGGTATTGTGCACTTTCGTTCGCACGCCTTTTTCGAAAAAAAGATGTGATCTTGAGCATCAACCGTGTCCAGGTTACAAGCTGTTAAGAAAAAAAAAACAAACAAAAAATATATCTTTGACTAAAAAGCCAGCACGCTTTTTAGAAGAGATAACTTCCAGCTTTTCTTTGAAAAAAAATTCACTAATCATAACCAGTTTTTGAAAGAAAATGTGTGTAATACACCTGAAGGGTGAATGCTGTGAAAATTTTCCCGAACACCCAAAATGGACTCGGATGAATGCATGAATTGATAAAAAAACATATTTTGGAAACACTAGGTTGACTTTAATAGGGAAAATGAATCCTGAGCCCTAGTGTCACATGGCCATAAAAACTTGATGCTTGAGTGTCCACATGGGTGCATGCATGACCAGTTTTGCATAAAATTTCCTAATCATCATTGTTGCATGTGTATCATGGAAATAATGTAGGACATCCCCTATATCCCCGAACCGCTGGCCAAACCCTGACATATATCATGACCAGCCGTTCTACAAGCCTTGAGCCAAAATTCCAACTTATCATAAACCTTGACCCAGGGTGAGAATGTCAATCCTTGCCCTCGGAAGAAAACAAAAAAAAAAGAAAAGGAAAATTCCCAATCAAAGAGTGGGAGAAAGCAAAAAAAGAAAGAAAGTTCCCGATCAAAGATCGGAAGAAAACAGAAGAAATATGCAGAAAGGTCTTTGGACCAGACAATATCTGAACAATACAGAATTGTCACCAAGTAAACAAGAAAAAGAAAGGAAACCACGACCTAAAGTGGTCCTCTCCCTTTGATTGCCAACCAAAATCCTGTGCGCTAGCGACTTTCTCGCCCCGCACTAAACAAAAACAGAAAAGGAAAAGGCAAAAACACTCAAGGCCAAATTCCCCACCAAAAAAAAAACCATGCCCAAGAAAAAGTCCTATTGATCCATAATCACGCATGTAAACTTGGATTTGATAGGAAATGATTTACAAAATCAAGTCATGATATATCTATGGTTCGGAATTAGGATAAAGCACTTACCTGTGTGAGGTTGATACACTTTGAGTGATTTTCTTCTATTTTTGTTGGACCCAGTACTTCCTCTAAATGGTCATTTAGAAACGAAATGCTAACATCCAAAATCTCATTTACGATGATGAGAAAATTTCATCAGCATACTCTCCTTCCCCGATAGACACATTGTTTTTCATCCAAAAAGCATATGTTGCTCTGATCAATTGGAAGTTTTGTCTCTTTACTAAAGCATGCTCGCATTTTAGTGAAGAAAGCACCGAGACTATTTTTAGTCTCACAGTTATCAAGAACTACGTAGGTATGGGTTCCTCATCACAAATTGAGGATACGTAGGAGCAAAAGCCTTGCTTTTGTCGACCACCCCACCTTCTGTTACGGTGACCCAAGAGTCCGGTGGCATGCGGAGCCACATGACCGTGGGATCCCCAAATTCGTATGTTCCATCATTTATCATTTGTATGTTATCTTGTTTCTATGACTTGAGGGACTAACGTTTGTTTTGTTTTTTCGATTGTCTTTTGTTTTGGGCATACATTTTGTTTGGACTATTGTGTTAGTGCTTACTTCGTTATTGTCGATAATGTTTGTTGAAATTCCAAAACCTTGTAGAGTTTTCCTTTAGGAACGTCGTCCTAAAAATAAAACGAACAAAAAGCATGATAATGCCAAGAATAGAAAAAAGAAAGAGGCATTGTGAACAAATGTCGTGTCTATATATAAGGAAAAGAAAAGAGTTTTTTTTGTGTGTAAATAAGGTGTGAAAAGAAATTCTTGTGTGAGTAATGAGTGTATATAAAGAAATTTTTGTATAAACCACGAGTGTATGTTGAAAAAACGAAAAAGAAATCTTTGAACAGGAATAGAGTTTGTATATAGACCGTGTTGATATAAAGAGAAAGAGTTTTTAATGCGTGTGTATACAGAAAAAGTTTGTCGTGTATAGGAATGTAGGTGTACAAAGAAAAGCTTTTCTCATAGTTGGTGATGGATGTATAGTTTTTGCAAACATAAAAAATGAAACAAAAAGAAAAAGAAAGAAAGACCTCGAAGGTCGGCATGTTATGGTCGTAGGAAGCATAAATCATTCATAGAGAACAAACATATCTTTTGGAAACAACTGACTGACGCTAAGAGTTATTTTCTAGAATAACCGAGATGAGAATAGATGGATTCATTGAACCGATGAAAGAACATAATTTGGAAATATTGGGTCTACTTGTGTAAATCCCCAGCCTTAGTATCGCAATGCCATAAATTGGATGCTTGAGTACCCACCTAGCTGTAGCCGTGACTAATTTTGCACGTTGTTCCCAAATCATCAATGTTACGCATGCCTCGTGGAAATAATATGGAAATTCAACCCGAGACCGACACCTTGACACACGAATTTATTTTGCCCCAGATATCATAATCGGGCTCGCACGATGAAAAGACCATGTTAAGACACCACCTTAAGCTACTTTGAACCTTGGCCTACGAAAAGAATCCTCATCCTTTCCCCCGAAGAAAAGGACAGCAGAATCTCCTCAAGGGAGAGCGAATAACGAATGCTAAAACCTGAATTCCCAATCAAAGATCGGAAAGGAAGAAATGAAAAGAAAGAAAAGAAAAGGAAAAGAAGGATTCCCGATCGAAGATCGGAAGAAAGTAAAAAGAAAAGATCGGAGGAAAATAGAATAATTCCCGATCAATAATGGAAAGCAAGAAAGAGAACAGGAGATCTTCGGACCAGATAAATTTTCAGTGAGGTAAATAACCGCCGGCAAAGGGAAAACCCATTTTTAAAGTGGTTATTCCTTTGGGATTGCCATTCAAAGTCTCTCTCAACTGGCGATGTCCTGCCCCACCTAAACAAAGAGGAAAAGAACGAAACACCCAGCTTCCTCTCCAAAAACACTACCCTCAAGAAAATCCTATTGATCCGTGATCGTGCGTGTGATCTTTTGGTTCGATAGGAATTCATGTGCAAAATAAAGTCATGGTGCAACTATGGTTTGGGATTAGGGTAAAACACTTTCCTGTGTGAGTTTTTATACACTATGAGTGATTTTATTCCCAGTTTCAGTTTGACCCGACGTTTCCCCTGAATGTTCATTTAAAAGCTAAATGTTGACATCCCGCCCTTCATTTTCGGTTACAAGGAAAATTACTTTTGGCATGGGTATATTGTTTCTCTAAGATATGGTGCTCTCGCGAATGATTTATTTTTCCTTGCTAAAACATGTTCGCCTTTTCAGGTGAAAAAACCCGGTGGACCATTTGGTCCCACCCTCAAATCCTATCCAGAGCCCCATGAATTGATTGTCATTCATGCATCCTCCACCATCGAGTTTGGAGCCCCACGAATTGATTGCCTAGCACTGTTTGTCTATCCTCCACCCTCAAATTTTATCTGGAGCCCCATGAATTGATTGTCATTCATGCATCCTCCACCATCAAGTCTGGAGCCCCACGAATTGATTGCCTAGCACTGTTCGTCTATCCTTCACCCTTAAATCTTATTCGGAGCCCCATGAATTGATTGTCATTCATGCATCCTCCACCATCGAGTCTAGAGCCCCACGAATTGATTGCCTAGCACTGTTTGTCTATCCTCCACCCTCAAATTTTATTCGAAGCCCCATGAATTGATTGTCATTCATGCATCCTCCACCATCAAGTCTAGAGCCCCACGAATTGATTGCCTAGCGCTGTTCGTCTATCCTTCACCCTTAAATCTTATCCGGAGCCCCATGAATTGATTATCATTCATGCATCCTCCACCATCGAGTCTGGAGCCCCACGAATTGATTGCCTAGCGCTGTTCGTCTATCCTCCACCCTCAAATCTTATCCGGAGCCCCATGAATTGATTGTCATTCATGTATCCTCCACCATCGAGTCTGGAGCCCCACGAATTGATTGCCTAGCGCTGTTCGTCTATCCTCCACCCTCAAATCTTATCCGGAGCCCCATGAATTGATTGTCATTCATGCATCCTCCACCATCGAGTCTGGAGCCCCACGAATTGATTGCCTAGCGCTGTTCGTCTATCCTCCACCCTCAAATCTTATTCGGAGCCCCATGAATTGATTGTCATTCATGCATCCTCCACCATCAAGTCTGGAGCCCCACGAATTGATTGCCTAGCGCTGTTCGTCTATCCTCCACCCTCAAATCTTATCCGGAGCCCCATGAATTGATTGTTATTCATGCATCCTCCACCATCGAGTCTGGAGCCCCACGAATTGATTGCCTAGCACTGTTCGTCTATCCTCCACCCTCAAATCTTATTCGGAGCCCCATGAATTGATTGTCATTCATGCATCCTCCACCATCGAGTCTGGAGTCCCACGAATTGATTGCCTAGCACTGTTCGTCTATCCTCCACCCTCAAATCTTATCTGGAGCCCCATGAATTGATTGTCATTCATGCATCCTCCACCATCAAGTCTGGAGCCCCACGAATTGATTGCCTAGCGCTGTTCGTCTATCGTCCACCCTCAAATCTTATTCGGAGCCCCATGAATTGATTGTCATTCATGCATCCTCCACCGTCGAGTCTGGAGCCCCACGAATTGATTGCCTAGCGCTGTTCGTCTATTCTCCACCCTCAAATCTTATTCGGAGCCCCCATGTGGTTTTTTGTTATTTCCCGATTGGTTCCTTCGCCAAACATGTGTATATGTGTATATTATGTTATTGGTGTTTTTTGTTGTTTGTGTTTGTTTTGTGTTGTGCAGAGAAAGATGAAGGAGAGACGGGATTCGTCATAGACTAATCACGGAGAGAGCGAAGATGGACGAAATCAGTGTTTTATCTTTGCTTTCCTCTTATCTCCGATAAAAGGTAAGTAAAGAGGGGCGACTGTCATACCCTAATTTCGTCCGGGGACTATTGTTTGATGGCATGCAACCTTTGGTTGACTGCTTTGATGTACTTGGCACCCTTTGTTGCACAATACGTGAAGTTCCGAGACATGCCAGAAATCAAAAGGAAGCATTGTTACGCAAGCCATGAAATTCCGTAACATGCCAGAAATCAAAAGGAAGTATTGTTACGCAATTCGTGAGTTTCTGTAACATTCCGAAAGCTAAAAAAGGAGTAATTACATGGCCCGTAAGGTTCCTTAACCTTACGGAAAGAAGACAAGTGTCGTTACGAAATTCGTAAAGTTTCGTAACGTTACGAAAAAAGAATCACCCAAAAAAAAGGCAAGAGGGTGTACTTAGTAAAAATTGGGGTGCAAATAGCAGGAAGGCCCACTTGGGCCTTCCAGATTGTTCCTCCAGAAGGCGGTTGCTTCTGGAGGAAGCAATCTGGCTCGCCTGGGCGAGCTGGGTGGCAAGCTCCTCCCCTATTTTCCTATAAATAGAGGGTGAAGAAGAAAAGGGTTCAACCCTTCTAGTACTTCGTAATCACTTGAAATTAGTGAGGAAAATTGTATCCGTGAAGAAAATCCAAGCCGAGGCGCTTCCGTAACGTTTCCGTGGGTGATTTCGCGAAGATTTTCAACCGTTCTTCGTCGTTCGTCGTTCGTTCTTCGTCGTTCTTCGGTCTTCAACTGGTAAGTTCCCGAAATCAAACTTTTTAATTCATTCTATGTACCCTTGGTGGTCCCCATTTGTTTCGCGTACTTTTATTCTCGTTTCATTTACTTTCCGTACCCCCTTTTGACGTGCTTCAGTCATTTACTTAATTTATTTTCTCGCCTAATCAAAAAATAAAATAAATTTCCACCGATCATTTGATTTGTAATATCCGTTAATTTCTGTTAAAATTAAATCCGACCGTTCGGTCATGCCATAACCACGTTGGAAACCAAAAAGAGGTAAAAAATAATATAATAATAAAAAAAAATATATTTTAGTAAAATAAACCAAAAAAACCAATCGGACGTTTCTCTTTGGGCTTTCTCTTTCTTAATTGAATTGACTAATAACTAAAGTGAAACTAAGGCTAAAATCAACTCGAAAAGTCAAGCTCGTCCACAAAAAAAAATCGCTAAAAAGGATTTTAAGGTTCAATACCTCAGTTTTTCTCACCAAGTAAAATGGATCATTTTAAGGTCCAACGCCTTAAAAGGACCTCCTTCCAAGTAAAAAGAATTGCTTGATTCGCCCTTTAGAAAGAACTACGTAGGTCTGATTTCCTCTTCAATGGAGGGTACGTAGGAGCAAGAGCCCCGCTTTTGTCGACCTCAAAAATTAAAAAGAAATAAAAGTTTAGATGCATAATTTCACACAATTCTAATTTAAGGCTGTTGTCCTTTGGGACAAACGTGAGAGGTGCTAATACCTTCCTCAAACGTAAATACAACTCCCAAATCTGGAATATTCTTTATGACCGGTTTCCTTCGGTTTTTCCAACGTTTTCCACAAATAAAAGTTGGTGGCGACTCCGCGCATTTTCCTCCTTTGGAAGACGCACCCGTGAGACTCGCCTCGCTCGCCCGCAAAAGGGTAGGTTGCGACAACTTGAATGAGAGAAAAAGATCAAACCATGGGAAGAAAGACACAATCGTTTTATACTGGTTCACTCTCTATTACTAGATAAGCTAATCCAGTTATCTAATCCAAAACCAGAGTTAGATTTTCACTATGCATCAAGAATCCTTACAAGTAATCACAACCAATATACAATTCTCACCTCAAAAAAAAAGACTAAGGCACCCAACACTAGGGTCCTTTCTGAATATAAGACTAAGAGAACCATACTGTCGCAACCTACCCTTCGGCGGGAGGGCGACGCGGGGCTCGCGGGTGCGTGTTCCAAGAAAGGAATACGCGCGGAGTCACCACCAACGTTTATTTGAGGAAAACGTCAAAAAAACCGGAAAAGACGTGATCTACGAACTTTAAGTGAAAGGTTCGGGATTTGTATTTACGCACGGGGAAGGTATTAGCACCCCATGCATCTGTCACAAGAGACGACAACCTTTAATCAAATGTGCAAACATGACTTCAATTTTTATGTTCCCTTTTACGTCTTTATTTCTTTTTGAACTTTTTATATCTTTTATCTTTTTGCGGTCGAGGAGGGTGTTTCCCTTGCTCCTACGTTTTCCTTAATTGCGATAAGGAAATCAGACCTACGTAGTTCTTTATGAACAAAGCGTTTTGGTTAAGTTATTATTTTTTATCCTTTTTTGCAAGATATGTTTTTATTGAATGAAAGGTCATTTAAGGCGTTGGACCATTAGACAATCTTTCGATTCTTTTGAAAAGTGAGAAAACATTAAGGCATTGGACCATTAATGATTTCTTTATTTTTGAAAGAGGTAACAAAGTTACATATTCATTTTAGGCTTTTTAGAAATCTACACTTAACCAATAAAAGCGGAAAAGACCATTTCAAGGCTTTGGACCTTTGAAAATGGCTTTCTTAGGCGATGACAAAAGTTTGATTTATGAATTGATTTTAGCCTTAGTTTCACTTTGATTATTAGTCGATTCGATTAAGAAAGAGAAATCCCAAAAAAAACGTCCGATTGATTTTTTTGATTTATTTTACTAAAAGATATTTTTTGATTATTATATTATTATTTTACCTCTTTTTGGTTTCCAACGTGGTTACGGCATGACCGAACGGTCGGATTTCATTTTAACAGAAACTAACGGATATTACAATTCAAATGATCGGTGGAAATTTATTTTATTTTTTTATTAGGCGAGAAAATGACTTAAGTAAATGACTAAAGCACGTCAAAAGGGGGTACGGAAAGTAAATGAAATGAAAATAAAAGCAAGCGAAAACAAATGAGGACCACTAAGGGTACATAGAATGAATTGAAAAGTTCGGTTTCGAGAACTTATCGGTTGAAGACCGAAGAACGACGAAGAACGAATGAAGAACGTCGAAGAACGACTGAAAATCTTCGCGAAATCACCCACAGAAATGTTACGGAAGCGCCTTGGCTTGGATTTTCTTCACGGAACCAATTGATTTCACTAATTTCAAGTGATTCTCAAATTACCAGGAGGGCTAAACAATTTTCCTCTTCACCTCTCCCCCTATTTATAGGAAAATGGGGGAGATGCTTGCCACCCAGCTCGCCCAGGCGAGCTAGGTTGCTTCCTCCAGAAGCAACCGCCTTCTGGAGGAATTTTCTGGAAGGCCCAAGTGGGCTTGGTTTCTATTTGCACCCCCATTTTTACTAAGTACACCCCTGACTTTTTTTTATGATTCTTTTTCCGTAACGTTACGAAACTTTACGAATTTCGTAACGATGCTTGTTTTCTTTCCGTAATGTTGCGAAACCTTATGGATTACATAATCATCCCTTTTTTGCCTTCTGGAATGTTACGGAATTTTACGGATTACGCACTAACACTTCCTTTTAATTTCTGGCATGTCACGAAATTTCACGGATTGTGCTGCAATGTTTTCTCTTGACTTCCGGCATGTCACGGAACTTCACGAATCACCTAACGATGGGTGCAACTACCTCGAAGTGGTCAAACGAGGGTCGCATCCCAACAACGGATGGTCCCCGGACGAAATTAGGGTATGACAGTTGCCCCTCTTTACTTATCTTTTATTGGAGATAAAAGGGAAGTAAAGATAAGACACTAATTTCGTTCGAGCGAAACACCTTTCGGCCAGTGAACCTTCTTGCCAACGGAACCTGCAAAAATTTGAAAATGATCAGTACCGATACATAATCCCGATACTGTCGAACTTGTTCCTCTCAGTTGATACAAGACGCAGAATGACCATAATTTGTCTCTGTGTTTTGTTGGACACGATCGAGCCTGGGCGGCGAGACACAGAATGACCGTAATTTGTCTCTGTGTGCCACCGGACACGATCGCCTCTGGGTGGCGAAAAGGTGTGCGGAATGACAAAGGGCGCAGAATTTGTCTCTGCGCGTTTATCACCCAACTTGCGAAATCTGAATGATAAAGGGCGCAAAATCTATTTCTATGCGTGTACCCACTCAGCTTGTTTGTTCCTGAATGATAAAGGGCGCAAAATATGTATCTACGCGTTTACCCACTCAGCTTGTTGTTCCTGAATGATAAAGGGCGCAGAATCTGTATCTACGCGTTTACCCACTCAGCTTGTTGTTCCTAAATGATAAAGGGCGCAGAAACTCTTTCTACGCGTTTACCCACTCAGCTTGTGGTGCTTGAATGATAAAGGGCGCAAAATCTGTATCTACGCGTTTACCCACTCAGCTTGTTGTGCTTGAATGATAAAGGGCGCAGAATCTGTATCTATGCGTTTACCCACTCAGCTTGTTGTGCTTGAATGATAAAGGGCGTAGAATCTGTTTCTACGCGTTTACCCACTCAGCTTGTTGTGCTTGAATGATAAAGGGCGCAGAATCTGTTTCTACGCGTTTACCCACTCAGCTTGTTTGTTCCTGAATGATAAAGGGTGCAGAATCTGTATCTACGCATTTACCCACTCAGCTTGTTGTTCCTGAATGATAAAGGGTGCAGAATCTGTATCCACGCGTTTACCCACTCAGCTTGTTGTTCCTGAATGATAAAGGGCGCAAAATCTGTATCTACGCGTTTACCCACTCAGCTTGTTGTTCCTGAATGATAAAGGGTGTAGAATCTGTTTCTACGCGTTTACCCACTAAGCTTGTGGTGCTTGAATGATAAAGGGCGCAAAATCTGTATCTACGCATTTACCCACTCAGCTTGTTGTGCTTGAATGATAAAGGGCGCAGAATCCGTTTCTGCGCGTTTACCCACTCAACTTGCTATCATGCTTTGAGTCTTAGAGATAGCAAAAGAAAGTTTATACGGATAACCACTCGGGTATCTCCGCCTGTCACGTAACTCCAGTGTCAGTATGACAGATTTTGTCTGCGCGGAAGATGACGTAAATCTTTGCGTGTCAACAGGCTTGTTGGCCGCGATTGACAAAGGGTGCAGAAGACGACGTTAGTCTCTGCGTGCTATCATGCTTTGAGTCTTAGAGATAGCAAAAGAAAGTTTATACGGATAACCACTCGGGTATCTCTGCATGTCACGTGACTCCAGTGTCAATATGACAGAATTTGTGGGGGCGGCCGACAAAAGCGACGCTCTTGCTCCTACGTATCCTCAATGAGGAACTCAGACCTACGTAGTTCTGGCTAACTTGTGAGACTAAAAATAGTCTCAGTGTTTTCTTTACTAATGTTAGTGCTTAGCTTTACTGAGTTTTAAAAGATTGGCTAAAATTTTGTTAAAACATAAGCACTTAGACAATGAAGGAAAGCTGGAGTTGCTGCACATGATGTTCAACATTACGTCAAGGAATCAGATCGGGCTGCACAATGCACAAGGCAAGATAAAATGTCAAATGAAGTATTGAAGCTGCAGGATCCACGATGTCGGATACAATGTCCAGGACATCCTGCCCGAAAATACTGGACACATAAATCTGTTATATCTTTAACAGATTAATGTGCAGTTAGCAACAGATTTGGCGATCTATCTTTAGGAACGAATTAAAAGATAATTAAAGTTCGAATTACAAACTTGAATAGTTCGTTCAGGGATTAAAGATTAAAGATAAAAACTAAAAGATCAAACTTTATCTTTTAGATCTTTAAGTGCAGATTTTCAGGAGAATGATAGATCTTATCCAGCGCAAGTTGTTGCAGCCCAGATACGTACACTGCTATATAAACATGAAGGCTGCACGAGTTTTCTACCAAGTCCGGGATTGAAGAGTTATTTTGTGAGTTTTGGGACTTGAGTGTTTTGTGAGCCACCTTGATGTTATCCTAACATCAAGTGTTGGACCTGAGTGTGTAGAGTTGATCTCTTTTGTTCAGAGAGCAATCTCTGGTGTGTCTTTGATTTATTTGTAAACACGGGAGAGTGATTGAGAGGGAGTGAGAGGGGTTCTCATATCTAAGAGTGGCTCTTAGGTAGAGGTTGCACGGGTAGTGGTTAGGTGAGAAGGTTGTAAACAGTGGCTGTTAGATCTTCGAACTAACACTATTTTAGTGGATTTCCTCCCTGGCTTGGTAGCCCCCAGATGTAGGTGACGTTGCACCGAACTGGGTTAACAATTCTCTTGTGTTATTTGCTAACTTATTCTGTTCATACTGTCAAATATAATCTGCATGTTCTGAAGCGTGATGTCGTGACATCCGGTACGACATCTGTCATTGGTATCAGAATTTCAACTAAAATGCGAACATGCTTTAGTAAAGAGACAAAACTTCCAACTGATCAGAGCAACATATGTTTTTGGGATGAAAAACAATGTGTCTACCGGGGAAGGAGAGTATGCTGATGAAATTTTCTCATAACCATAAATGAGATTTTGGATGTTTAGCATTTCGCTTCTAAATGACCATTTAGAGGAAACACTGGGTTCAACAAAAATAGAAGAAAATCACTCAAAGTGTATCAATCTCACAGAGGTAAGTGTTTTATCCTAATTTTTAACCATAGATATGCCATGGCTTGATCTTGCAAATCATTTCCTATCAAATCAAAGATTACATGTGTGATCATGGATCAGTAGGACTTTTTCTTGGGAATGGTGTTTTTTTTTTGTGGGGAATTTGGCTTTGAGTGCTTTTGGCCTTTTTCTTTTTTGTTTTTGTTTAGTGCGGGGCGAAAAAGTCGTCGGGGCACAAGATTTTGGTTGTCAATCAAAGGGAGAGGACCACTTTAGGTCGTGGTTTCCTTTCTTTTTCTTGTTTACTTGGTGACAATCCTGTATTGTTTAGATATTGTCTGGTCCAAAGACCTTTCTGCATATTTCTTCTGTTTTCTTTCGATCCTTGATCGGGAATTTTCTTTCCTTTCTTTTTTTTGCTTTGTCTCAATCTTTGATTGGGAGTTTTCTCTTTTTGTTTTCTCCCACTCTTTGGATTGGGAACTTTCTGTTAGACAAGTGGCCTCAGATATCTTAAGAAGGGGGGGTTGAATTAAGATATTCCAAACTATTTCCCCTAATTAAAAATCTATTTTACTTTTTTTTACTCAAGTTATGAATTCCCTTAATGACAATCTTCTTAAATATTAATTCAAATGAAGCAACTTGAATATGAATATAAAGCAATAATAAATAAAGGAGATTAAGGGAAGAGAAAATGCAAACTCAGTTTTATACTGGTTCGGCCACACCCTTGTGCCTACGTCCAGTCCCCAAGCAACCCGCTTGAGAGTTCCACTAACTTGTAAATTCCTTTTACAAGTTCTAAACACACAAGGACAACCCTTCCTTTGTGTTTAGAGATCCTTTACAACAAGAGACTCACAGTCTCTTAATCCCTTAGAGAATGAGAAGAAGAAGAGGAACAAATCTCTCTAGAAAGAGATGGATTTTACAGATTGAGCACTCAAATAATTCCTTAATGAATTGCAATCAAGTTGGCCAAGGAATTTTTAAGAGGATAAAATGAATTTGCTCTTTGAGAGGATAAACACTTTGTTGTTATGAAAATCTCTGAGCAATTTCGTGTTTAAGTCACATATATATAGACCATTGGTGGTCATGAGTAAAGCCTTTGAAAAGTTGTGACTCTTGAAATTATTTTTCTGAAATTCCTGTCTGGTAATCGATTACAGTGATTGTGTAATCGATTACAGCTTTTAAAATTTGAATTAAAACGTTTACTAACTGCTGGTAATCGATTACCAAAATTGTGTAATCGATTACACAGTCTAAAATTTCGAATTCAAATTTTTATAGCTGTTATAAAACGTATTTGGCCACTGGTAATCGATTACATCCTCTGGTAATCGATTACCAGAGAGTAAAACCTTTGAGAAACACTTTTTATTTTAAATCACTTGGCCAAACCTTTGCTAATTCAATTAGGAATTCCCTTCCTAATATTCTAGTGATCATCTTGATGTTGTGACTTGTAATCTTGAAGTATTGTCTTGAATTTTAATCTTGAAAAGCTCATTTGCATCAATTGCAACACATCATCATGATCATCATCAAAACATCAAAGCCAATTGCATCTACAATCTCCCCCTTTTTGATGATGACAATACAATACCTGAAATCAAGATTCAAGCAAGCAACAAACAATTGTATATAGATAAAATGTGCATCCGTTTTCTCCCCCTATATTTCGGAATACATGATCACTTGATTTCTAAGTTTGTTAAGCTTTTTCTTAAGCTTTTGCTACAACCTTTTTCTCCCCCTTTGGCAACATCAAAAAGCCAAAGAACTCGGAAATCAACACAGTTATAACAATGGAGTAGCAAGATATAAGGATCAGAGTATTAAATAATAAGCCAAACTCATAATCAAGAAATAATCAAACCAGAATTCAAATAACATGCTTGGAATAGGGGGAGGAGTGAAGAGGGAAGGGGTTCAGCCTTCTTGGCACTTCTTATTCTCTCGAAATTGCTGAGGAAAATTATTTCCGTGAAGAAAATTCAAGCCGAGGCGCTTCCATAACGTTTCCGTGAGTAATTACGTGAAGATTTTCAACTGTTCTTCGACATTCATCGTTCATTCTTCGTTTTCTTCAGTCTTCAACTGGTAAGTACCCCAAACCGAGCTTTTCAATTCATTCTATGTACCCGTGGTGGTCCACATTTTGTTTCATGTATTTTTATTCTCGTTTTCATTCGCTTTCTATACCCCCTTTTGACGTGCTTCAGTCATTTATTTAAGTCATTTCTCGCCTAATCAAAAAATAAAATAAATTTCCACCGATCATTTGAATTATATCATCCGTTAATTTCGGTTAAAATGAATTCCGACCGTTCGGTCGTGCCGTAACCACGTTGGAAATCAAAAAAGAGGTAAAATAATAATATAATAATAAAAAATATCTTTTAGTAAAATGAAGCGGAAAAAAATCAATCGGACGTTTTCTCTTTGGGATTTCTCATTCTTAATTGGATTGACTAATATCTAAAGTGAAACTAAGGCTAAAATCAACTCGCCTAGTCAAGCTCGTCCACAAAAAATAGGGTTTGAAAGTTTATCATTTCATATTCTTACCAAGTAAAAAGGATCATTTTTAAGGTCCAACGCCTTAAAAATGATCACAATTCAAGTAAAAAGAATCGCTTGATTCACTTTTAAGAAAGAACTACGTAGGTCTGATTTCCTCTTCGATGGAGGGTACGTAGGAGCAAGAGCCCCGCTTTTGTCGATCTCAGAAAATAAAAAGAAATAAAAGGTAAGATAACACGAATTCACAATTCTAAAAAATAGGTTGTTGTCCTTCGAGACAAATGTAAGAGGTGCTAATACCTTCCTCAAGCGTAAATACAATTCCCGAATTTAGAATTTTCATTTTGACCGGTTTCCTTCGGTTTTCCCGACGTTTTCCACAAATAAATGTTGGTGGCGACTCCGCGCATCTTTCCTCCTTTGGAAAGTGCACCCGTGAGCCTCGCCTTCGCTCGCCCGCGAAGGGCACGTTGCGACAGTTGGCGACTCCACTGGGGACTTTTTTGTGAGTTAGGCCTATTTTAAGGAATTGTGGAATTGTGAAACTTTGTGTGTGCATTTGTTGAACTGTGTAAAATGTAATAACTGCTGTCTTTTCACATTTTTACACTGCATTTTAAGCACCCACAGGTTTGAGTAAAAAAAAGGGGCCCTATACCCGGGTTCATGGGAATCTAAGGAGTGGAGGTGAATCTATCATCATGCTAGGTCTCTGACTTGCTTGATAATAGTGAAACCCCGTCTAGAGCTTTCTCTCTTTATAATATGTTGTCGCTGGTATTCCATACCGCCACAATATTATTATCTTGAGTGATGATACCTCTAGAAAACGGCTGTGTGAGTTATGAATCATTGGGAGTAGTTATTAGAGACCCTAGATACTATCCTGTAGGTCCCTAAAATAGGGGCACGGAGCAAACACGCTGCGTGCCATTTTAAACATTATCATGCATATAACCTAAAGGTCATGTACGCCTTTGTTGTATGATTATTTGAGGATATTGCCATGCTGTGTAAATCCCCCTGTTGCGCTTTTGCGCATCTGCATCATGCCATCACACATGCGTTGTATGTGGGTCTCATCTTTTGTCGTGGGAAGTCGGAAGATCCATATCGTCTTCTTAACTGCACACATGGGGCACTGCACCCCCAAGTGTGCAAGTAAGAGGAGATAACTTTCCGGGCTCTCGTGTCTGTAAAATGCATTCATATCATGCCTCGCATAAGCATCTCTTCATGGCATCATAATGAACATATCGTTCCTGCATTTGTCCGTTATCATATTCCAGCCTCACATTTTGCATGAGTCATTGCATCATCATGCATATGCGTTCACTGTCTTTTTGATCTACAAATTGCATACCTTTTTGTTCTACATGTTTGTTCTACATGTTTGCTCTACAAAACAAAAAAAAAAAAAAAGGGAAGCATGAAAATTCATGATGCATTCTTAGTTGCATGTGTTAGGTACCATGAGCCAACCATGTTGGGATCATAAACCCATTTCTAAAATTAAAAAAAAAAAACACAAACAACAAAACAAAATGATTGAGCATAGTACCTAATGTGTGGTTAATTAAGAAAGGATGTCTCTTCGGGCATCTCAATCTCATAATTACATTTTCCATACATAGCATACGTATTCCCGAATCTTTCATCCCTATGAAATGTTGTTGAAGTATTGGCGATCAAAATTGCCATTCCCTGGGTTATAGGGTTGAACCAAGCTCGTGCTTTTACGAAAAGATTCATCGAGTCAAGTTGAAGTATGGAAGTAACCATCTTGCAAAGTTGGGGCAAAAGATGGATTGTGTTACATCATTGCTTCGTCTACTGCCAAACACATTTAGGACTGTTAATGTCCTTGTTACTTCCAGTTTCACCTTGACGAAGATGTCATGGACCATGTTGAAAATCTAAATTGATTCAACCCCATATCCTGCGTAAAGATTCGCAATACTTCAACTGTGCATCATTCGCATACATCCATGTTGTTCATTGCATTCTTTCCTTGAAAAAAAATTTAATCATTGTTATAAAAAAGGAAAAGAACACGCTTTACGGTGCCCTTACCGAACCCGTGCTAGAAGTAGAGTAATGGGTGAAGTAGAGGAGGTGCAAGAGCAGATGAAGGCCCAACATGGAGGCCATGAAAGAGCAAATGGCCACAATGATGGAGGCCATGATGAGCGTGAAGAAGATAATGGAAGCCAATGCGGTTGCAACTGCCGCTACCAGCACTGTTGCTAAGGTGAACCCGATGCCCCCATCGGGCCTCAACCAAATGCATCATCCAACCTCAACTATGGTAGGCAAAGATTTGAGAAGTACGGGCGGCCCCCATTATGCGCAAAGTCAAAACAAGCACGCCTTCCCGCCACATGGCTTTCCTCCCAACTGTACACCACCCAATGTAGCGTACACTCCCAGTGAGAATGTCAATAACTCCACTCCCATACTCATTGAGAGCCGACAACCCCAAACTGATCATGCACATGTCTCTCAACCCATGGGTGAGACACATGAAATGCCCCACCACAATCTAGCCGACTTCGAGCCTTGCCTCGGATATGCCACTGAAGGGCAGGAAATTAGTGGTATACCCCTACAAAACCCTTTGGAGGGCCCTCAGTATCACCCCCAGCTACACCTCTTGCATTCCACAACAAGTAAAAACCCTCATGCTATGGCAGAAATGGGAAAGTTGGATCATCTAGAGAAAAGGCTCAGGGCCATTAAAGGAGGTGAAGATTATGCCTTTGCTAACCTAGAAGAGTTGTTCCTAGTACCCAATATCATCACCCCTCCCAAGTTCAAGGTGTTGGACTTTGACAAGTACAAGGGGACTACTTGCCCCGAGAACCATCTAAAGATGTATTGTCGGAAGATGGGGGCATACGCAAAAGATGAGAAATTGTTGATACATTCCTTCCAAGGAAGTCTTACTGGGGGTAGCTGTTACCTGGTACACTAACTTGGAACCTTCCCGAGCCCATGCTTGGAAGGACCTAATGGTTGCCTTCGTTAGGCAGTGTCAGTATAATGGCTTTGGATAGGATGCAATTACTGAACATATGCAAAACGGGGGCACGGATCTTTCAAAGAATACGCCCAAAGGTGGAGGGATCTGGCAGCCCAAGTGGCACCCCCAATGATGGAAAGGGAGATGATAATCGTAATGGTAGACACATTACCAGTATTCTACTATGAAAATGGTGGGTTACACACCTTCCAGCTTTGCGGATATGGTCTTCACCGGCAAAAGGATCGAAGTGGGTCTAAAAAGAGGCAAATTTGATCATCCTGCTTTGATAAAAACTGGGGCAAATGAAGAGGATGAGAATGAGGGAGAAACCCATGTTGTGGCTGCCATTCCTATATGGCCAAGTTTCCCACCAACCCAACAATGTCATTACTCAACCAATAACAACCCATCTCCTTACCCACCACCCAGTTATCCATAAAGGCCATCCCTAAATCAAACCACAAAACCCACCTACCAATGCTAAACACCACCTTTAGCACAAACCAAAACACCCGCCAAGAAATGAGTTTTGCAGCGAAAAAAAACCTGTAGGATTCACCCAAATTCCGGTGTCCTATGCTGACTTGCTCCCATATCCACTCGATAATGCAATGGTAGTCATAACCCCTGCTAGGTTTCCTCAATCTCCATTTTTTCGAGGATACGACTCGAACGCAACGTGTGCTTGTCATGGAGAAGCCCCGGGGCATTCCATTGAGCATTGTAGGGCCCTGAAGCGTAAGGTGCAAGGCGTAATTGATGCGGGCTGGCTGAAATTTGAGGAGAATCGCTTGTTGAATCCTAACATTGACGAGCAACACCATACATGGGGCAATTTTGAAAGCTATTGTTAGATGTCTCTAATGACTCATCAGGATTTTCAAGTTTATGCCATTATTGTAAACCACAATTACAATGCTAAATAAAATGGATAAATTTGACATCCTTGTCTCTCTCATCCCCTCATAATTACATCTTTGCTTCCCCTGGAATGTGAGTGCAAGCCATTGGTCTGTTTGCTCAAGCGACCTACGCTCCTGAGTGTTGACTTCGAGGACCGTTCAATCGGAGATTACTCGTCTTGCACGTTGGTGGGGGTGCCGTAAAACAACGAGTAAAGTTCAAAACAAATAAGTTCCAAAATAAAAAAAGGGGTTCAAAAAGAAAAAGAAAAAAAAAGAGCATTTGATTGACTGTGTTTTCAAGACGTTCATGTGACCTCATTTTATCATTCCGGAAAGTTTGTCTTTTTAGAGAGAAGTGAGTTATCAAGAATAGGATGTTGGACAAAAGGCCTCAATTATCTTAAGAAGGGGGGGGGTTGATTAAGATACAAAGACTATTCCCCAATTAAACTTTCACTCTCTCTTTTCGGATTAACAATGCACCCTTAAACATGAATTACTCAAAAGACAATTCAAAATAAACTTCTTTAAAGCAAAAGATAAATAGCAATAAATAAAAGAAGTTTAAGGGAAGAGAGGAATGCAAACTTGATTTATACTGGTTCGGCCACTTCCCGTGCCTACGTCCAGTCCTCAAGCAACCCACTTGAGATTTTCCACTCTCTTTGTAAAACTCCTTTTACAAAGTCTGAACCACACATGGACAACCCTTCCCTTGTGTTCAGGAATCCTCTACAACAAGAGACCCACAATCTCTTAATCCCTTTTCAGAAATAAGAAGAAGAGAAGAAGAGATCTCTCTTAAAAGAGATAGATTGTACAATGAAGATCAATCAAAATTCCTTATTGAATATGCAAGTGGTTGACCAAGGAATCTTTTTGATAAGATAAGACAGTTTAGTTCAGAAAAACTCTTAATCTTTTGAAAGGATAAAACTTTTTGGGCAATGAAAACTCCCTTTAAATTCGTGTTTCCAAGTCACATATAAATAGACCTTTGATGGCCATTCATAAACCATTTGAATAGATGTGACTCTTGGGAATTATATTCTGAAAATCCCCTCTGGTAATCAATTACAAGACTTGTGTAATCGATTACAGGTTTTAAAAATTTGAATTAAAACATTTTCAACTGCTGGTAATCGATTACCAGAGAGCAAATCTCAATTTGAAATGATAGAATTCTTTGGTCAAACCTTTTGTTTGTTTTCAATTTGGAAACTTCTTCCTAAAGATTCTAGAGATCAACTTGATCATATATCTTGATTTTCTTGGATTCTTGTCTTGAATAAAACTTAGAAGCACTTGATCCTTTAGCATCATCAAAACATCTTGCTTCTACATAGGAGTCATTTGACTTAATCCATCAACTGAAAAATCCTTTAACTATTTCTCGTCCTTGGAAAATTCTTTTTGCAAGAATCAGCTGCTTCTTCCTCACTACGAGGTTGTGAAGACAAGACAACAATTGGTACCTCAAAGCCTTACACTGGGGCAATGAAAGGTACCATGCAAAAACCTCAAGCGAGCCTAGGGGCAAATTAGAAGTTCTCACCCGATAGGTTCCCAGCTACAAGGTCATGACGAAAGATAACAATTGGTACCTCAAAGCCTTACACTGGGGCAATGAGGGGCATCGTGCATGAGCCTCAAGTGAATATAGGGGCAGATAAAAAGTCCTCACCCGTCGATGTTTTTAAATAAAAAAAAGGGGGGGAGACAATCCCTGGAATTTCAAATAGATTGATTAAACGTCAAACGGCTCCATTGTCGTCACTCTAAAATGGTCAAGTGACTAAATCAAACATAATATACACTCTGAGGGAGTTCCCGGAGAGATTTGCAAAAGATAGGATAAGGTTGCATGAATTATCACCTTTTTCAAAAGGACAGTCAATCTGTGTTTTCCAAAAAAATTAAATCAAAATCAAAATCACAAAATAGGGAAAGAATGTCATGAACATTGTACAACTTTCCATTGCATTGCATTGTTTCATATGAGGTCAGCATTACCAAATTTCACGACAAAGGTTGCATGCATCTGCATCCCTAAAAATCATGTTAATTGCATAGATTTCCTACATCTCGTGTCCAATCTTGTTGGATGACCGGCCCTCTCGATGAGTCGATCTCTTGCTTTCTCATAAAGGTGGACCCTTGGGTACTAGTACCTATCACCTTTAGAGGACTATATGTCCTCGCCTGTAGAGGGCTGCACGCCCTCGCCTTTAGAGGGCTACGCGTCCTCGTTTTCAGTGTGCTCCATATCCACACCTTAAGAGAATATAAGTTCCTTTGTCCTTAGATGCTTCACCGAGACTTGCACTCCCGGTTAAGGGGCCAGTAGTTTCCTTTTATCAATTCCTGGGCCACCCCCTGATATTAGAGGGCGACCAACTGCGCGAGCACATCCAGAGAGGGAGGCTATCACGCATCTACTATGCATACCGGGGCAAGATTTCACCCGTGCCGCTACAAAAAGACGAGTGTGGATCATGCGCACCAACATGACCACTTTTACATGGATATGGATGACGTTTCTATTTAGTAACATTCTGCCCGGCGACCACAATGCCAATCTCCCCCTGCAGATGTATCGGTTGGTCTGTGCCGTCATGACATAGGTAAGTATGCATATGGTTCAATTGATTTCTGATGTCATCTATTGTTTGCAGGGATCGCGCCCATAAGACGCCCAGTGGGCCCAAAGAAGTCCAACAGGGCCCTGGGGTTTCCAGCTCTGGTTACGGGCCTCTGCCAGTCCTACAGGGTGCCCGTTCCCCCAACGAGGTCATGCCATCGTGACATAGATAAGTATACATATGGTTCAACTGATTTCTGATACCATCTATTGTTTGCAGGAATCGCACCCACAAAGACACCAAATGGACCCGGAGAAGTCCAACAGGGCCCTGGGGTTTCCAGCTCTGGTTACGGGCCTCTGTAGTCCTACAGGGTGCCCGTTCCCCCCGGCAAGGTCACGTCATCATAGGTAAGTATGCATATCGCTCAACTGATTTCTGATTTCATCTATTGTTTGCAGGGATCGCGCCTGCAAGACACCCAGTGGACTCAAAGAAGTCCAACAGGGTCTTGGAGTTGTCAAGCTCTAATTACGGGTCTCTGTCAGTTCTACGGAGTGCCTGTCACCTCCAGCAAGGGCATCAGGCCCCCTACTAATCGAGCTTTCATCAAGAAGTACTGCGTCTCCAGGCAGGCGCAGGGCGAAACACCACAGCAGCCTGGGGATGGCCAGCAGCGGGTAACAGATGCACCGCCATCACCTCTAGAGTTCACCTCAGCTCATCCACAAAAAGGTTAGAGCGTTGCTTACGACCCATGGCCGACCAATAGGCGACCAAGTCCAGAGCCAAAGGTAAGCAAAGTACTAGGTCCGTGACCGACAAGCCATCAAGCGTCCAGCTCAAGACGTTAAAGAAGCGCTACTAGGAGGCAACCTAGTACCTTTTAAATCTCTGCTTGTTATTTGATCACCTTTGTTTCTCAAGTCATAGCAGGACACACCTAGTTGCTCATGATCCTAGGAATTTAAATAAAACAAGCACAAGCTCGGAAGGTAGTATATATATATATATATATATATATATATATATATATATATATATATATATATGTATATATATATATTAGGTAGAAAGATACCTTGGATATGCATGTATGTAGCAAAAAAATACTTCCCAAAATATATATATGTATTATTAGGTAGAAACATACCTTGAATATGCATGTATGTAGCAAAAATACTTCACAAAATATATATATATGTATGTTTAGGTAGCAAGATACCTTGGATATGCATGTATATAGCAAAAATATCTCACAAAACATATGTATGTATGTTTAGGTAGCAAGATACCTGGGACACGCATGTATATAGCAAAATACTTCACAAAAATATACGTATGTTTAGGTAGCAAAATATCTCATGGAAAAAAAGAGAGCAAAAAGAGAGCGAGCAAGAAAAGAATAAGAAGGAAGAAAAAAATAGAAAATAAAAAAGATATAAAAAATAAAAGTTGTCTAGCTGAAAAACAACATGCTTGTGAAAAAAGATAATTTCCAACTTTTCTTTGAAAGATTTTACTGATCTTAACCATTTTCTGGAAAAAAAAAATGTGTATACACCTGAAGAGTGAATGCTGTGAAAATTTTCCGAACGCCCAAAATGGACTCGGATGAATGCATGATTTGATAAAAGAACATATTTTGGAAACACTGGGTTGACTTAAAATAGGGAAAATGAATCCTGAGCCCTAGTGTCACATGACCATAAAAACTTGATGCTTGAGCGTCCACGTAGATGCGTGCATGACCAGTTTTGCATAAAATTTCCTAATCATCTTTGTTGCATGTGTATCATGGAAATAATGTGGGACGTCCCCTTTATCCCCGAACCGCTGGCCAAACCTTGACATATATCGTGACCAACCGTTCTACAAGCCTTGAGCCAAAATCCCAACTTATCATAAACCTTGACCCAGGGTGAGAATGTCAATCCTTGCCCTCAGAAGAAAACACAAAGAGAAGGAAAATTCCCAATCCAAGAAAGGGAGAAGACACAAAAAAAATAAAAAATTCCCAATCAAAGAGTGGGAGAAAGCAAAAAAAAAGAAAGAAAAATTCTCGATCAAGGATCGGAAGAAAACAGAAGAAACATGCAGAAAGGTCTTTAGACCAGACAATATCTGAACAATACAGAATTGTCACCAAATAAACTAAAAAAAAACAAGAAAAAGGAAACCACGACCTAAAGTGGTCCTCTCCCTTTGATTGCCAACCAAAATCCTGTGCGCTAGCAACTTTCTCACCCCGCACTAAACAAAAACAGAAAAGGAGAAGGCAAAAACACTCAAAGCCAAAATTCCCCACCTAAAAACCACTCCCAAAATAAGTCCTATTGATCCATGATCACGCATGTAATCTTTGATTTGATAGGAAGTGATTTGCAAAATCAAGTCATGACATATCTATGGTTCGGAATTAGGATAAAACACTTACCTGTGTGAGATTGATACACTTTGAGTGATTTTCTCCTATCTTTGTTGGACCCATTGTTTCCTCTAAATGGTCGTTTAGAAACGAAATGCTAACATCCAAAATCTCATTTACGGTTGTGAGAAAATTTCATCAGCATACTCTCCTTCCCCGATAAACACATTGTTTTTCATCCAAAAAGCATATTTTGCTCCGATCAGTTGGAAGTTTTGTCTCTTTACTAAAGCATGTTCGCATTTTGGTGAAGAAAACACCGAGACTATTTTTAGTCTCATAGTTAGCAAGAACTACGTAGGTCTGAGTTCCTCATCACAAATTGAGGATACGTAGGAGCAAAAGCCCTGCTTTTGTCGACCACCCCACTTTTTGTTACCGTTACCCAAGAGTCCAGTGGCATGCAGAGCCACATGACCGTGGGATCCCCAGATTCATGTTTCATCCTTTATCATTTACATGTTATTTTATTTCTATGACTTGAGGGACTAACGTTTGTTTTGTTTTTTAGATCGTCTTTTGTTTTGTGCATACATGTCATTTGGACTATTGCGTTAGTGCTTACTTCGTTGTTGTCAATAGTATTTGTTGAAATTCCGGAACCGTGAAGAGTTTTTCATTTAGGAACGTCGTCCAAAATAATAAAATGAACCAAAAATCCTGATAAAAAGAAAGAAACGTTGTGAATAAATGTCATGTTCATAAAGAAAAGAAAAAGTTTTTCGTTTATATATATATGTAAAAAGAGAATGTGTATAAAAGGATTTTGTTTGTGTAAACGATGTGTGAAAAGAAATTCTTGTGTGTGTGAGCAACGAGTGTATATAAAGAAACTTTTGTATGAACCACAGGTGTATGTTGGGAAAAACGAAAAATCTTTGAACATGGATAGGATTTGTGTATAGACTGTGTGACATAAAGAAAAAGAGTTCTGATGTGTATACGAAAAAGGGTTCGTCATGTATAGGAATGTAAATGTACAAAGAAAAGTTTTCCTCATAAAGGGCCATGGGTGTATAGTTTTGTGAATATAAAAATGAAACAAAAAAAAAGAGAGGAAGACATCGAAGGTCGACATGTTATAGTTAGGAAGAAAAAATCATTCGTAGAGAGCAAACATATCTTCTGGAAACAAAGGACTGACGCTAAGAGTTTATTTTCTTGAATAACCGAGATAAGAACGGGTGAATCCATTGAACTAATGAAAGAACATAATTTGGAAACATTGGGTTTGTTTGTATAAATTCCCAACCGTAGTATCACAATGCCATAAACGGGATGCTTGAGTACCCACCTGGCTGTGGCCATGACTAATTTTGCGCGTTGTTTCCAAATCATCATTGTCGCGCGTGCCTTGTGGAATAATATGGAAGTTCGGCCCGAGACCGACACCTTGACACCCAAATTTGTTTTACCCCAGATATCAAGATCGGGCTTCCATGATAAAAGCCCCCATTGAGACACAACCTTAGAATTTTTTGAACCTTGGCCTATCAAAAGAATCCTCGTCCTTTCCCCCAAAGCAAAGGACAGCGAAATCTCATCTCCTCGAGGGAGAGCGAATAGAATGCTAAAACCCAATTTCCCAAAGAAAGGAATGGAGAAAGAGAAGTCAAAAGAAAGAAAAGGAAGAAATGGAAAGAAAGAAAAAAGAAAAAGATGAAAACAAAGAAAAGAACAATAAAAAATAAAGAAAAAGAAGGATTCCCGATCGAAGATCGAAAGGAAGTGAAAAAGGAAAAGATCGGAGGAAAACAGAGTAATTCCCGATCAATGAAAGAAAGAGAACAGAAATTCTTCAAGCCAGATAAATTTTCGGCAAGGTAGGTGACTGTCGGCAAAGGAAAACCCATTTTTGGTGGTTCTTCCTTTCAGATTGCCACTCAAAATCATTCTCGACTGGCGATATCCCGCCCCACATAAACAAAGAGGAAAAGACCGGAACACCCAGTTTCCTCTCAAAAAAACACTACCCTCGAGAAAATCCTATTGATCCGTGATCGTACGTGTGATCTTTGATTCGATAGGAAATCGTGTGCAAAATAAAGTCGTGGTGCAGTTATGGTTTGGGATTAGGGTAAAACACTTGCCTGTGTGAGTTTTTATACACTATGAGTGATTTATTCCCAGTTTCAGCCTAACCTGATGTTTCCCCTGAATGTTCATTCAAAAGAAAGTTGACATCCTGTCTTTCATTTTCGGGTACAAGGAAGATTACCCTTGGCATAAATATATTGTTGTTCTAAGACATGGTGCTCTCGCGAATGATTTATTTTTCTTTGCAAAAAGCATGTTTGCCTTTTTTAGGTGGAAAAAACCCGGTGGACCATTCGGTCCTGCCTCGCCTTTTTCAGAGCCCCATGAATTGCGTTTTCGTTCATGCATCCTCCACCCACGAGTTTGGAGCCATGCGTAGTGATTGCTTAGTGCAATTCTCCATTCTCTACACTTTTTCGGAGCCCCATGAATTGCGTTTTCGTTCATGCATCCTCCACCCACGAGTTTGGAGCCATACGTAGTGATTGCTTAGTGCAATTCTCCATTCTCTACCCCTTTTTCGGAGCCCCATGAATTGCATTTTCATTCATGCATCCACCACCCACAAGTTTGGAGCCATGCGTAGTGATTGCTTAATGCAATTCTCCATTCTCTAGCCTTTTTTAGAGCCCCATGAATTGCGTTTTTGTTCATGCATCCTCCACCCATGAGTTTGGAGCCATGCGTAGTGATTGCTTAGTGCAATTCTCCATTCTCTACCCTTTTTCGGAGCCCCATGAATTGCATTTTCGTTCATGCATCATCCACCCACGAGTTTGGAGTCATGCGTAGTGATTGCTTAGTGCAATTCTCCATTCTCTACCACTTTTTTCGAAGCCCCATGAATTTATTGCCTGGCGCTGTTCATGTGTCCTCCACCATCGAGTCTGGAGCCCCGCGAAGTTATTGCGCAACGCTGTTCGCCAATTCTCCATTCTCCACATTTTTCGGAGCCCCGTGAATTTATTGCCTAGCGTTGTTCATGTGTCCTCCACCATCGAGTCTGGAGCCCCGCGAAGTTATTGCGTAGCGCTATTCGCCAATTCTCCATTCTCCACTTTATTCGGAGACTCATGAATTTATTGCCTAGCGCTGTTCATGTGTCCTCCACCATCGAGTCTGGAGCCCCGCGAAGTTATTGCGTAGCGCTGTTCGCCAATTCTCCATTCTCCACTTTTTTAGGAGCCCCATGAATTTATTGCCTAGCGCTGTTCATGTGTCCTCCACCATCGAGTCTGGAGCCCCGCGAAGTTATTGCGTAGCGCTGTTCGCCAATTCTCCATTCTCCACTTTATTCGGAGACCCATGAATTTATTGCCTAGCGCTGTTCATGTGTCCTCCACCATCGAGTCTGGAGCCCCGCGAAGTTATTGAGTAGCGCTGTTCACCAATTCTCCATTCTCCACTTTTTTCGGAGCCCCATGAATTTATTGCCTAGCACTGTTCATGTGTCCTCCACCATCGAGTCTGGAACCCCGCGAAGTTATTGCGTAGCGCTGTTCATGTGTCCTCAACCTTCGAGTTTGGAGCCCCGCGAAGTTATTGCGTAGCGCTGTTCGCCAATTCTCCATTCTCCACTTGTTTCGGAGCCCCATGAATTTATTGCCTAGCGCTGTTCATGTGTCCTCCACCTTCGAGTCTGGAGTCCCGCGAAGTTATTGCGTAGCGCTGTTCGCCAATTCTCCATTCTCCACTTTTTTCGGAGCCCCATGAATTTATTGCCTAGCGTTGTTCATGTATCCTCCACCTTCGAGTCTGGAGCCCCGCGAAGTTATTGCGTAGCGCTGTTCACCAATTCTCCATTCTCCACTTTTTTTGGAGCCCCATGAATTTATTGCCTAGCGTTGTTCATGCATCCTCCACCAACGAGTCTTGAGCCCCGCGAAGTTATTGCATAGCGCTGTTCGCCAATTCTCCATTCTCCACTTTTTTCGGAGCCCCATGAATTTGTTGCCTAGCGCTGTTCATGTGTCCTCCACCATCGAGTCTGGAGCCCCGCGAATTCATTGCCTAGCGATGTTCGCCAATTCTCCATTCTCCACTTTTATTCGGAGACCCATGAATTCATTGCCTAGCGCTATTCATGTGTCCTCCATCATCGAGTCTGGAGCCCCGCGAATTGATTGCCTAGCGCTGTTCGCCAATTCTCCATTCTCCAATCTTATTCAGAGACCCATGAATTCATTGCCTAGCGCTGTTCATGTGTCCTCTGTTATCAAGCGCGGAGCCTCTGGTGACTGGGAAATAAGTTTTTCTGTTATATTCCGGATCGGTTCCTTCGCCAAACATGTGTATATGTGTATATGTATATTATATTCGTTGTTCTTGTTGTTGTTTGTATTTTGTTTTGTGTTGTCTAAAAAAAAAGAAGGAGTAGAGACGAGAGTCGTCATCACGGAAAGGGCAGGACGGACGAAATCAGTGTCTTATCTTTGCTTTCCTCTTATCTCCGATGAGAGGTAAGTAAAGAGGGGCAACTGTCATACCCTAATTTCGTCCGGGGATTATTATTTGATGATATACAACCTTTGATTGGCCGCTTCGAGATACTTGGCACCCTTTGTTGCACAATATGTGAAGTCCCGAGACGTGCCGAAAATCAAAAGGAAGCAGGCTTACGCGATCCGTGAAAATTCCGTAATGTGACAGAAATCGAAAGGAGGTGTTTTTCGCAATCCGTGAGTTTTCGTAACTTCTTCGAAAGCTAAAAAAGAGTAAATACATAATCTGTAAGGATTCGTAACCTTGCAGAAGGAAAATAAGTATCGTTACAAAATTCATAAAGTTTCATAACGTTACGGAAAAAGAATTACCAAAAAAGGTAAAGGGGGGTGCATTTAGTAAAAAGGGGGGTACAAATAGAAATCAGGCCCACTTGGGCCTTCCAGATTCTTCCACCAGAAGGCTGCTGCTTCTGGAGGAAGCAACCTTGCTCGCCTGGGCGAGCTGGGTGGCAAGCTCCTCCCCTATTTTGCTATAAATAGGGGGAGGAGTGAAGAGGGAAGGGGTTCAGCCTTCTTGGCACTTCTTATTCTCTCGAAATTGCTGAGGAAAATTGTTTCCATGAAGAAAATCCAAGCCGAGGCGCTTCCGTAACGTTTCCGTGAGTAATTACGCGAAGATTTTCAACCGTTCTTCGACATTCATCGTTCGTTTTTCGTTTTCTCCAGTCTTCAACTAGTAAGTACCCTAAACTGAGCTTTTCAATTCATTCTATGTACCCGTGGTGGTCCACATTTTGTTTCATGTATTTTTATTCTCGTTTTCATTCGCTTTCTATACCCTCTTTTGACGTGCTTCAGTCATTTATTTAAGTCATTTCTCGCCTAATCAAAAAATAAAATAAATTTCCACCGATCATTTGAATTGTATCATCCGTTAATTTCGGTTAAAATGAATTCCGACCGTTCGGTCGTGCCATAACCACGTTGGAAATCAGAAAAGAGGTAAAATAATAATATAATAATAAAAAATATCTTTTAGTAAAATGAAGCGAAAAAAATCAATCGGACGTTTTCTCTTTGGGATTTCTCATTCTTAATTGGATTGACTAATAACTAAAGTGAAACTAAGGCTAAAATCAACTCGCCTAGTCAAGCTCGTCCACAAAAAATAGGGTTTGAAAGTTTATCATTTCAGTTTCTTACCAAGTAAAAAGGATCATTTTTAAGGTCCAACGCCTTAAAAATGATCACAATTCAAGTAAAAAGAATCGCTTGATTCACTCTTAAGAAAGAACTACGTAGGTCTGATTTCCTCTTCGATGGAGGGTACGTAGGAGCAAGAGCCCCGCTTTTGTCGACCTCAAAAAATAAAAAGAAATAAAAGGTAAGATAACACGAATTCACAATTCTAAAAAATAGGCTGTTGTCCTTCGAGACAAATGTAAGAGGTGCCAATACCTTCCTCAAGCGTAAATACAACTCCCAAACTTAGAATTTTCATTTTGACCGGTTTCCTTCGATTTTCCCGATGTTTTCCACAAATAAATGTTGGTGGCGACTCCGCGCATCTTTCCTCCTTTGGAAAGCGCACCCGTGAGCCTCGCCTTCGCTCGCCCGCGAAGGGCACGTTGCGACACCTATACACATATATGTTTTGTGAGATATTTTTGCTATATACATGCATATCCAAGGTATCTTGCTACCTAAACATACATATATATGTTTTGTGAGATATTTTTGCTATATACATGCACATCCAAGGTATCTTTCTACCTAAACATACATATATATATTTTGTGAAGTATTTTTGCTATATACATGCATATCCAAGGTATCTTTCTACCTAAACATACATATATATATATATATATTGTGAAGTATTTTTCGTTACATACATGCATATCCAAGGTATCTTTCTACCTAAGCATACATATATATATTTTGTGAGGTATGACTACCTTCCGAGCTTGTGCTTGTTTTATTCAACTTCCTAGGATCATGAGCAACTAGGTGTGTCCTACTATAACTTGCGAAACAAAAGGCGATCAAATAACAAGCAGAAATTTAAAAGGTACTAGGTTGCCTCTTAGTAGCGCTTCTTTAACGTCTTGAGCTGGACGCCTGATGACTTGTCGGTCACGGACCTAGTACTTTGCTTACCTTTGGCTTTGGACTTGGTCGCCTATTGGTCGGCCATGTGTCGTAGGCAATACTCTAACCTTTTTGTGGATGAGCTGAGGGGCTCTGGAGGTGGCGGCGATGCATTTGTTGCCTGTTGTTGGCCATCCCCAGGCTGCTGTGGTGTTTCGCCTTGCGCCTGCCTGGGGGCGCAGTACCTCTTGACGAAAGCTTGATTAGTAGGGGGCCTGATGACCTTGTTGGGGGTGATGGGCACTTCGTAGAACTGACAGAGGCACGTAATTAGAGTTGGAAACCCCAGGACCCTGTTGGACTTCTTTGGGTCCACTGGGTGTCCTGCGGGCGCGATCCCTGCAAACAATAGATGACATCAGAAATCAGTTTGAACCATATGCATACTTACCTATGTCGCGATGGCATGACCTTGCCGGGGGGTACGGGCACCCTGTAGGACTGATAGAGGCCGGTAACCAAAGTTGGAAACCCCAGGGCCCTGTTGGACTTCTACGGGTCCACTGGGTGTCTTATGGGCGCGACCCTTGCAAATAGCAGATGGCATTAGAAATCAGTTGGAAATAATGCATACCTACCTATGTCGGGACGGCACAGACCAACTGATACTTCCGCAGGGGGAGATCAGCATTACGGTCGCTGGGCAGAATGTTGTTAAGTAGCAACGTCATTTATATCTGTGTAAGAGTGGTCATGTTGGTGCGCATGATCCACACTCGTCTCTTTGCAGTGGCACGGGTGAAACCTTGCCCCGATATGCACAGTAGCTGCATGATAGCCTTCCTCTGGTTGTGCTCGCACAGTTGGCCCTCCTTTGAGATCAAGGGGTGGCCCGGGAAAAAGAATGGTTGAAGGGAAATTACTGGTCCCTTAATCGGGAGCTCAAGTCTTGGTTAAGCATTAAGGGCAGAGGACCTTAAATCCTCTTAAGGTGTGGATATGGAGCCACTGAAAGTAAGGACGCGTAGCCCTCAAAAGGCGAGGGAGAGTGCAGCCCTCTGAAGGTGAGGACGTGTCGCCCTCTAAAGGCGAGAGCGTGTAGCCTTCTGAAAAAGGGGACGTGTAGTCCTCTAAAGGCGAGGGCGTGTAGCCCTCCGAAGGCGAGGACATGTAGTCCTCTCAAGGGGAGGACATATAGTCCTCTGAAGACGAGGGCGTGCAGCCCTCCGAAGGCTAGGACATGTAGTCCTCTCAAGGCGAGAACGTCTGGTCCTCTGAAGGTGAGGGCGTGTAGCCCTTTGAAGATGAGGGCGTGTAGCCCTTTGAAGGTGAGGGCGTGTAGCCCCTTTGAAGATTAGAGCGTGTAGCCCTTTGAAGGCGAGGACAGGTAGTCCTCTGAAGGTGAGGGCATCCAGCCCTTTGAAGGCGAAGACGTGTAGCCCCCTGAAGGTGGGAACGTGTAGTCCTCTGATGGCGAGGACGTGTAGTCCTCTGAAGGCGAGGGTGTGTGGCCCTCTGAAGGCGAGGACGTGTAGTCCTCTGAAGGCGAGGACATGTAGTCCTCTGAAGGCTAAGGCGTGTAGCCCTCTGAAGGCGAGGATGTGTAGTCCTCTAAAGGCGAGGACATGTAGTCCTCTGGAGGTGAGGACGTGTAGTCCTCTGAAGGTGAAGATACATGACCCTCTGAAGGTGAGGGCGTGCAGCCCTCTGAAGGTGAGGACGGGCAGTCCTCTGAAGGTGAGGACGTGCAGTCCTCTGAAGGTCAGGACGTGCAGCCCTCTGATGACGAGGACGTGCAGCCTTCTGATGGCGAGGACGTGCAGTCCTCTGAAGGTGAGGACTTGTAATCCTCTGAAGGTGAGGACTTGTAGTCCTCTAATGGCGAGGACATGTAGCCCTCTGAAGAAGATAGGTACTAGTACCCAAGGGTCCACCCTTATGAGAAATAAAGAGATCGACTCATCGAGAGGGCCGGTCATCCCAAATTCACAAGATTGGACATTTAGATGTAGGAAATCTATGTAGTTAACATGATTTTTAGGGATGCAGATGCATGCAACCTTTGTTGTGAAATTTGGTAAATGCGGACTTCATATGAAATAATGCAATGTAATGGAAAGTTGTACAATGTTCATGTCATTCTTTCCTTGTTTTGTGATTTTGATTTTGATTTAATTTTTTTTTGGAAAACATAGATTGATTGTCCTTTTGAAAGAGGTGATAATTCATGCAACCTTATTCTATCTTTTGCAAATCTCTTCGGGAACTTCCTCAGAGTGTATGTTCTATTTGATTTAGTCACTTGACTATTTTGGAGTGACGACAATGGAGTCGTTTGATGTTTAATCAATCCATTGAAATGCCAGGGTTTGTCCCCCTTTTTTTTGTTTAAAAAAACACATCGACGGGTGAGAACTTTTGATCTGCCCCTAGGTTCGCTTGAGGCTCATGCACGATGCCCCTCATTGCCCCAGTGTAGGGGTTTGAGGTACCAATCGTTGTCTTTCGTCATGACCTTGTAGCTGGGAACCTATTGGGTGAGAACTTCTAATCTGCCCCTAGGTTCGCTTGAGGTTTTTGCATGGTGTCTTTCATTGCCCCAGTGTAAGGCTTTGAGGTACCAATCGTTGTCTTTCATCATGACCTTGTAGTAAGGAACCTATTGGGTGAGAACTTCTAATCTGCCCCTAGGTTCGTTGGAGGTTTATGCATGGTGCCTTTCATTGCCCCAGTGTAGGGCTTTGAGGTATCCATTTTTATCTTTCGTCATGACCTTGTAGCTGGGAACCCATTGGGTGAGAACTTCTAATCTGCCCTTAGGTTCACTAGAGTTTTATGCATGGTGCCTTTCATTGCCCCAGTGTAGGGCTCTAAGGTATCCATCGTTGTTTTGTTTTCACAACCTTGTAGCAAGGGAGAATGAAAGAAGCGGTTGATTCTTGCAAAAAGAATTTTCCAAGGACAAGAAATAGTTGAAGGATTTTTTCAGTTGGTGGATTAAGTCAAATGACTCCTATGTAGAAGCAAGATGTTTTGATGTTTTGATGATGCCAAAGAATCATGTGCTTCTAAGTTTTATTCAAGACAAGAATCCAAGAGAATCAAGATATATGATCAAGTTGATCTAGAATCTTAGGAAGAAGTTTCCAAATTGAAAAAGCAAAAGGTTTGGCCAAAGAATTCTATCTATATCATTTTAAATTGAGATTTACTCTCTGGTAATCGATTACCAACAGCTGAAAATGTTTATAACAGTCACTAGAAATTTGAATTCAAAATGTGCAATTGATTACACATGGATGGTAATTGATTACCAGCAGTTTATTGAACATTTTAATTCAAATTTTAAAATATGTAATCATTTACACAGGTCTTGTAATCGATTACCAGAGGGGATTTTCAGAAAATAATTTCCAAGAGTCACATCTATTCAATTTTTTTATGAATGGCCATCAAAGGTGACTTGGAAACACGAATTTAAAGAGAGTTTTCATTGCCCAAAAAGTTTTATCCTCTCAAAAGATTAAGAGTTTTTTTGAACTGAAATGTCTTATCCTCTCAAAAAGATTCCTTAGTCAACCACTTGCATATTCAATAAGGAATTTTGATTGATCTTCATTGTACAATCTATCCTTTTTAAAAGAGATTTCTTCTTCTCTTCTTATTTCTGAAAAGGGGTTAAGAGACCGTGGGTCTCTTGTTGTAGAGGATTCCTGAACACAAGGGAAGGGTTGTCCCTGTGTGGTTCAGACTTTGTAAAAGAAGTTTTACAAAGAGAGTGGAAAATCTCAAGTGGGTTGCTTGAGGACTGGACGTAGGCACAGTAAGTGGCCGAACCAGTATAAATCAGGTTTGTATTCCTTTCTTCCCTTAAACTTCTTTTATTTATTGCTATTTATCTTTTGCTTTAAAGAAGTTTATTTTGAATTGTCTTTTAAGTAATTCATGTTAAGGGTGCATTGTTAATCCAAAAAGAAAGAGTGAAAGTTTAATTGGGGAATAGTCTTTATATCTTAATTCAACCCCCCCCCCCCCTTCTTAAGATAACTGAGGCCATTTGTCCAACATCCTATTCGTGATAACTCACTTCTCTCTAAAAAGACAAACTTTCCGGAATGATAAAATGAGGTCACATGAACGTCTTGAAAACACAGACAATCAAATGCCTTTTTTTCTATTTTAAAACTTATTTGTTTTGAACTTTACTCGTTGTTTTACGGCACCCCCACCAAATGTGTAGCACGAGTAATTTCTGATTGAATGGTCTTGGAAGTCCTTGAGCAAAAAGACCAATGGCTTGCACCCACATTCCGGTGAAAGTTGAATAAGCAAAGATGTGTTTGTGAGAGGATGAGGGACAAAGATATCAAATTTATCCATTTTATTTAGCATTGTAACTGTGGTTTACAATAATGGTATAAACTTGAAAATCCTGATGAGTCATTAGAGACATCTAACAACAGCTTTCAAAATTGCCCCATGTGTGGCATCTCTTGTCAATGTCAGGATTTACACGCGATTCTCCTCAAATTTCAGCCAGCCCGCATCAATTGGACCTTGCGCCTTACGCTTTGAGGGTCATACAACGCTCAATGGAATGCCCTGGGGCTCCTCCATGATAAGCACACGTTGCGTTCGAGTCATATCCTTAGAAAAATGGAGGTTGAGGAAACCTAGCAGGGGTTATGGCTACCATTGCATTATCAAGTAGATATGGGAGCAAGTCAGCATAGGACACCGGAATTGGGGTGAATTCTACAGGCTTTTTCGCTGCAAAATTCATTTCTTGGTTGGTGTTTTGGTTTGTGCTAAAGGTGGTGTTCGTCATTGGAAGTGCGGTAGGTGGGCTTTGTGGTTGATTTAGGGATGTCCTTTGTGGATAACTGGGTGGTGGGTAAGGAGAAGGTTTGTTATTGGCTGAGTAATGACATTGTTGGGTTGGTGGGAAACTTGGCCATATAGGAATGGCTGTCACAGCATGGGTTTCTCCCTCATTCTCATCCTCTTCATTTGCCCCAGTTTTTATCAAAGCAGGATGACCAAATTTGCCTCTTTGCAGGCCCACTTCGATCCTTTTGCCGGCGAAGACCATATCCGCAAAGCTTGAAGGTGTGTAACCCACCATTTTCATAGTAGAATACTGGTAATGTGTCTACTGTTATTGTGATCATCTCTTTCTCCGTCATTGGGGGTGCTACTTGACCTGCCAAATCCCTCCGCCTTTGGGCGTATTCTTTGAAAGATTCGTGCCCCCTTTTTGCACATGTTCTATAGTTGCATCCTATCCGGAGCCATATCAGAATTGTACTGACACTGCCTAACGAAGGCAACCTTTAGGTCCTTCCAAGAATGGACTTGGGAAGGTTCCAAGTTAGCGTACCAGGTAACAGCTACCCCAGTAAGACTTTCTTGGAAGAAATGTGTCAGTAGTTCCTCATCTTTTGCGTATTCCCCCATCTTCCGACAATACATCTTTAGATGGTTCTTAGGGCAAGTCATCCCCTTGTACTTGTCAAAGTTCGGCACCTTGAACTTGGGAATGACCACGTTCGGGTACTAGGAACAACTCTTCTAGGTTAGCAAAGGCATAATCTTCGTCTCCTTCAATGTCCTTGAGCCTTTCCTTTATATGATCCAACTTTCCCTTTTCAGCCATAGCAGGAGGGGCTCTTCCCACCGCAAAATGCAAGGGTTGTGGTTGTGGGCGAAACTGAGGGCCCTTCAAAGTGTTTGGCATGGGTATACCACCAACTGCTTGCCCTTCAGTGGCATATCCAAGGCAAGGCTCAAAGTCCGCTAGATTGTGGTGGGGCATTTCATGTGTCTCCCCCACGGTTTAAGAGACATGTGCATGATGAGGTTGTCGGCTTTCAATGAGTATGGGAACGGAGTTATTGACATCCTCCTTAGGAGGTGAGCCATATGGCGGGAAGGCATGCTTGTTTTGAATTTGCGCATAATGGGGGCCGCCCGTACTTCCCAAATCTTTGCCTACCATAGCTGAGGTTGGATGATTCATTTGGTTGAGGCCAGATGGGGGCATCGGGTTCACCTTAGCAACAGCGCTGGTAGCGGCAACTGTAACCGCATTGGCTTCCATTATCTTCTTCATGCTCATCGTGGCCTCCATCATTGTGGCCATTTGCTCTTTCATGGCCTCCATGTCGGCCTTCATCTGCTCTTGCGCCTCCTCTACTTTACCCATTACTCTAGCTCTAGCATGGGTTCGGTAAGGGCACCATAAAGCATGTTCTTTTCTTTTTTATAACAATGATTAAGTTCGTTTTTCTTTTTATTTTATTTATTTTTATTTATTTTTAATTTTTTTTCAAGGAAAGAATGCAATGAGCAATGCAACCAATGAAAAGCATGGATGTATGTGAATGATACACAGTTGAAGTATTGCGAATTTTTACACAGGACATGGGGTTGAATCAATTTAGATTTTTCAACATGGTTCATGACATCTTGGTCAAGGTGAAACTGGAAGTAACAAGGACATCAACAATCCTAAATGTGTTTGGCAGTAGACGAAGCAGCGATGTAACTCGATTCATCTTTTGCCCCAATTTTTGCAAGATGGTTACTTCCATATTTCAACTTGACTAGATGAACCTTTTTCGTGAAAGAATGAACTTTGTTTAACCCTATAATCCAAGGAATGGCAATTTCGATTGCCAATACTTCGACAACATTTCACAGAGATGAATGACTCGGGCATACTTTAAGCTATGCATGGAAAATGTAATTATGAAATTGAGATGCCCGAAGAAACATCGTTTCCTAGTTAACCATGCATTAGGTACCATGTTCAATCATTTTGTTTTTAAGTGAAACAGGTTTATGTTCCCAACATGGTTGGCTCATGGTACCGAATATATGCGACTAAGAATGCATCATGAATTTTCACGCTTCCCTTTTTGTTTTTGTTTTGCAGAGGAAAATGCAAGGATCACGCATGAGCAAACATGGAAACAAAAGGTATGTCGTTTGTAGAACAAAAAGTATGTTGAACGCATATGCATGATGATGCAATGACTCATGCAAAATGTGATGTTGGAATATGATAACAGACAAATGCCGGAACGATATGTTCATTATGATGCCATGAAGAGATGCTTATGCGATGCATGATATGAATGCATTTATGGACACGAGAGCCCGGAAGATTATCTCTTCTTACTTGCGCATTTGGGGGCGCAGTGCCCCATGTGTACAGTTAAGAAGGTGATATGGACCTTCTGATGCAAGCTCCATTGGAGCTTGTAGGCCTAGGATCTTCTTCATCAATGGATTCCTTTGCTTCTTGGAAGATAAATGGCAGCGGAATGGAGAAGGAAGAGAGAGAGGAGACGCCACTTCAAGGAGAAGATGAGTCTAAAAGAAGCTCACCACCATAGGAGGCCATGGATAAGAGCTTGGAGGAAGAAGGAGATGAATGAAGGGAGAGGGAGAGAAGAGCACGAAATTTTGTGCTCAAAAAGAGCTCTGAAATCTGAAGTTAATATTCAAATGATCAAAGTTCAAAAAATGCACACACATGACCTCTATTTATAGCCTAAGTGTCACACAAAATTGGAGGGAAATTCAAATTTCACTTAAATTTGAAATTGAATTTGTGGAGCCAAACTTTGGAGCCAAAATTTCACTAATTATGATTAGTGAATTTTAGTTATGGTTCAGCCCACTAATCCAAGATCAATTCCAAGATTCTCCACTAAGTGTGCTTAGGTGTCATGAGACATGAAAAGCATGAAGGACATGCACAAAGTGTGACTATATGATGTGGCAATGGGGTGTAGTAAGCAAATGCTCACCTCCCCCTCTAAAATTTAATTGGATTAGGCTTCTACCAATTCAATTAAATTTATTTGCAACCACACACATCAAATATCCACTTAGTGCATGTGAAATTACAAAACTACCCCTAATACAAAAACTAGTCTAGGTGCCCTAAAATACAAGGGCTGAAAAATCCTATATTTCTAGGATACCCTACCTAAAATATGGAGCCCTAAATACAAGGACCAAATATAATGACATCCTAGTCTAATATGTACAAAGATAATTGGACCCAACCTTGGCCCATGGGCTCAGAAATCTACCCTAAGGCTCATGAGAACCCTAGGGCCTTCTCTTGCATCTTTGGCCCAATCTTCTTGGAGTCTTCTATCCAATGCCCTTGGGGGGTAGGATTGCATCATTCCCTCCTCCTTGAAAAGGATTTGACCTCAAATCCAGAGGTTCTTGAAACTCATTAATTTTTCCCTCAACACCTGTAAAAAGAATAAAAGCATATGTATTAGTGATGTTGGGTATGTTAGAGTACGGTAAGGACTTGAAACCCCTTTCCTGGCCATCTTCCCATAAGAGAATATAGTTCCTCACCAACTCAATGAGTGGTGCTACAAGTATAGAAAAATATGGGACAAACCTTTTGTAAAAGTTTGTTAAGATATTGAAGCCCCAAATTTCTTTTATACTTGGTGGAGTAAGCCACTCAGGAATGACCTTTATTCTCTTAGGGTCCATGGGAAGCCCTTGATCACTATTTAAAAAGTTAAGGAAAGTAATGGAATAAAACATACCTTTTTCATTATTTTCATGTTGATTATTCCTACAAAAAATTACAACAAACCTAAGGTGTCCCACATGAGCACCTAGGTTTGCATTGAAACAAAAAATAAGAACAAACCTACCTAATGAGTTCCTATGTACACAAATGATAAAGATGTTGGGTGCATGAGTGATTTTACAAAAAAGTGTTGCACCACTCAACACATTCATCATACCACCTATCATAGGAATTTGGTGCCTAATAATACCTATTTTAGACACCAACAAAGCACAAGGATTTAAGCTCTTGCGAACCAAATCCTCATCCAACAACTCCTTTACTTGAGGAATAACCTCAAGTTCAAGAGGTATGGTGGTGCTAAGGGATGCTTCCCTTGATAGGAGAAGGTAGAAATTTTTTTTAAGAAGGAGTGCTCTTTTAACATCACATTTTGTTGCAAAATGATTTTCCTTGTTAACAATATTTTTGGAGGAATCCTTTTCCTCCTTTTCCTTCCCCTTGGCCTTTGAAGACAAGGCCTTACTATCCTTCTTTTTATTTAGTTTTCCAAGTTTTTCTTCCTCATCCCTCTTATCTTTCATAGTTAGTTGATCTTTGGCCACCTGTGAAGGTGTTTGAGAATGCAACACAAATTTAGTGCCAAGATGGGTGAGGGTAATTTCATTAGTTAGGCCATTATAAATGATCTTCCTATCAAATTGCCACGGCCTTCCTAAAAGAATATGTCCTGCCTCCATGGGAACTATATCACAATTAACTTCATCCTTATATGTCCCAATGGAGAAAGGTACCTTCACTTGTTGGTTAACTATCATTTCCCCTTGCTTATTGAGCCATTGAAGTTTATAAGGTTTTGGGTGGGGAATGATAGTGAGGTTCAACTTGGAAACTAATCTTGTGCTACAACAATTGCAACAAGATCCACTATCCACAATGAGAGAACAAGTTTTATCTAAAATTTTGCATCTTGTATGAAAGATGTTCTCTCTTTGGGATTGAGATAGATCACAAGATTGACCTCCAAGGAGCCTTCTAACCATTAAGAGGTCACCTTCTTCATGGGGGTAGACTTCCTCACTAGACTCTTCACCCCTTACTTCATCTTCACTTCCACTAGAGGAAGGGCAAGAAGTAGTCTCCTCTTGACTACTATAAATGTCTTGACCCCTCATGATCATGGTTTTCTTTGTGGGGCATTGAGAGGCAATGTGACCTCTCCCAAGACATTTGAAGCATTTAATATTGCTAGTCCTTTCTTGGGAACTAGTCTTAGGGGTGTATTTCTCTATGGTCTTACCCTTATCTTCCTTAGGTTTTGAAGGTGCAGCCCCCAAAATTCCATGGGCTTGGTCCTTCCTTGGATAAGAGTGAGAGCCATAAGATTTTGAAGAAGGCTTTCTTTTAAGTTGTTGCTCCACTCTTATACAAAGTTGGACTAGCTCATCTAGGTCCCTATATGGAAGGAGTTCAACCTTGTCCCTCACTTCCATATTAAGTCCACTAAGGAACCTAGCTATGCTTGTTCTTTCCTCTTCCCTAAGTCCAGCTCTTAAAAGGAGTAGTTCCATTTGTTGTCTATATTCTTCAACACTCATACTCCCTTGTCGAAGCCTTTGGAGCTTGTCCATAAGCTCCCTTTCATAGTAGGAGGGAATGTGCCTCTTCCTAAGGGCACTCTTAAGATCATTCCAATACTCTACTGGAGGATCCCCATGAATCCTACGTTCCCTAACAAGGGAATTCCACCAATAGAGGGCATACCCTTGAAAGCTAAGGGTAGCCAATGGAACTTTTCTCTCTTCGCTAATATGATGGCAAGCAAAGAGTTGTTCAACCTACATTTCCCAATCTAAGTAAGCCTCAACATTATCTTTTCCATGGAAATATGGGAGGCTAATGTTAACCTCTTGAGGCCTTTTATCCTTTTCTCTTTTTTGGGAGTGATGTTTAGTATGTGAACTATGACGCCCTCTATAATAGTCGCTAAGTTCTTCACTTAAACTCTTGCAAGAGTCATGACTACTATAGGAGGCATGTTTTTCCCTTTTCAATTCTTTCATTATTTTTCTTCTTTCTTCCTCTCTTATTTTCTCTCTTTCATCTTGACTTATTTCTTCCACTCTTTTTTTACCTTTTTCTTTTCTCTCTTGTTTTTCTTTCCACAACTTAAGGGATCTCAACTCATCTAATATCTTATACAAGGGGTCCTTAGGAGTAGAACCCTCACCATTAACACTAGATGAAGAATGAAGGCTCATGTTGGTTCCTAAGTTATGGTTCTTTCTTGTTGGGGGTTTGAAAGAAAGGTAAAAGAAACTATGGTTGAAACTAGCCAAAATAAACACTAAAAGAGGTTTGAAAGATAAGGTAAAAACTAATTGGTAAAAGGCAAGTTATCTAGACGGTTTGACAATGGAGGGTAAAGGAAATAAGCTATGAAAGTAAGCAAGAAATTAAAGTGCAAGAAATGCAAACTAGGCGGATCCTAAGAGTGTTTGGATGACCTAATTTAAGGTTCCCAACAAAACACTCACTATCCTAAGGGAAAATTGCCTAAAATTATTACACACAAATGGAAGTAGGGTGACCTATTGGAGGCTCCCAACTTACTTCCAATGAAAGGCCTTTTTGTTACAAAATTTGAAAGCAAAACAAATTGCCAATTACAAAATTACAAAAAAAAAGTCCTCAATTGTGGTGGCTATTCTCTCTTTAGTATTTCACTCAATTTGGAGTGCTTCTTAGTCCAATAGCTCTTAAGGTGGTTGGCCCCTTGCTTCTTGACTCAAATTCTTCAAGATATGGCACCAATCCTCCTTTCCAATTCCCTATATGGCAACTCACAAGCAAGGAAACAAAGAGACAAGCAATAACCAAAGACCAAAAAAATGAAATGAAAGCTAAACCAATAGATTTTTAACAAGACAAATTTCCAAGGATTATTCAACAATTAAGCAATGAAAAGCACAAAAAAGCAAGCTAGGACTCAAAGAGAAACCTAGAATGGCTCTAGAGTAGAGTAGAAAAACTCTAAAAAAAAGACTCAACAAACCTCTAGTTTTGGCACTTGTTTTCACAATAATTTTCAATTGAAATATAAGAACTAGGATTGGTATAAAATAGGCACCAATTATAGAACAAATTTTGAGCCAAAACAACAAGCACACTCTCCTTTCACCTTTTTTTTTTCCTGGACACTGATTTTTCTGTCAACTTGTGCGATTTTTATTATTTTTTCCTTTAATCCAAATCGCTTGGTTATTTTTTTATAATTTTTTTCCAGATGTCTAGAAAATTCAGTAAAAGTTTCAGCTCCAAAAACGTAGTGACCAATTCCCAGTAATTTATACAAGTTCGTATGTTCAAGCTGCCAGCACCAGCGATTTCAACCTAGAAATCAAGAGTAGTGTTAATGTTGCTTAAGGCTTGGATAGTTACAATTTGTGTTTGCTTATGCTCAATTATCTTGAATAACACAATTCAAGAGAGCTTTAGACTTATTTGATTCACAAATCCAGCCACAACTCAGCACCACAACTCAACTTCATCATAGGCATCATGTAGGAATCTTAGAAAACAAAAAAGAGTTCAACAACATGACTACTTCTAGGAATTGATTTAGAACATGTTATGAACTAAATAACATGCATGAATTAGACTCAAAATTCAAAAGATAGGCTAAGAATGACAAGAATACATGAACAAATGTATCTAGAATTCAATCAACAAAAATAAAAATTCAACACAAACTTAGAGCATAATGTGACAATTACTATGACTAAACATGACTCTAAGACAACATGGATTAAGTGATTTACACTTAGATTGTTGTGTTTTTTTTTCTAATCAATATTTTGGAAAAAAAATTTAGATCTAAAGGTTCAGCACAAGAATATTATGAATGAAAATTGATAGAACCTAAAATCAACACAAAAACAAGATTCAAGAGTAGATCTACAAAATTTGAACCATAAAAATGCAAGAACAAGTGTAGATCTAAGATTTAATCAGTTTATTTTTTTTAAATCCACTCTAAACAGAACCAACCCACAAGACAATGGAGGATATACATGGAGAATAATATGAGGAACAAGGAATTAAAGAGAATTCACCGAACAAAAAGATAGAGGAAGCAAAAGAACATCACCTAGATGAAGATGCTCTTGATACCACATGATGCAAGCTCCATTGGAGCTTGTAGGCCTAGGATCTTCTTCATCAATGGATTCCTTTGCTTCTTGGAAGATAAATGGCAGCGGAATGGAGAAGGAAGAGAGAGAGGAGACGCCACTTCAAGGAGAAGATGAGTCTAGAAGAAGCTCACCACCATAGGAGGCCATGGATAAGAGCTTGGAGGAAGAAGGAGATGAATGAAGGGAGAGGGAGAGAAGAGCACAAAATTTTGTGCTCAAAAAGAGCTCTGAAATCTGAAGTTAATATTCAAATGATCAAAGTTCAAGAAATGCACACACATGACCTCTATTTATAGCCTAAGTGTCACACAAAATTGGAGGGAAATTCAAATTTCACTTGAATTTGAAATTGAATTTATGGAGCCAAACTTTGGAGCCAAAATTTCACTAATTATGATTAGTGAATTTTAGTTATGGTTCAGCCCACTAATCCAAGATCAATTCCAAGATTCTCCACTAAGTGTGCTTAGGTGTCATGAGACATGAAAAGCATGAAGGACATGCACAAAGTGTGACTATATGATGTGGCAATGGGGTGTAGTAAGCAAATGCTCACCTCCCCCTCTAAAATTTAATTGGATTGGGCTTCTACCAATTCAATTAAATTTATTTGCAACCACACACATCAAATATCCACTTAGTGCATGTGAAATTACAAAACTACCCCTAATACAAAAACTAGTCTAGGTGCCCTAAAATACAAGGGCTGAAAAATCCTATATTTCTAGGATACCCTACCTACAATATGGAGCCCTAAATACAAGGACCAAATATAATGACATCCTAGTCTAATATGTACAAAGATAATTGGACCCAACCTTGGCCCATGGGCTCAGAAATCTACCCTAAGGCTCATGAGAACCCTAGGGCCTTCTCTTGCATCTTTGGCCCAATCTTCTTGGAGTCTTCTATCCAATGCCCTTGGGGGGTAGGATTGCATCATTTTCCGGCTTTCCGTGACAAAGGAAGAGACCAACATACAATGCTTGCTAGAGATAAAATGCAGGAGTGACTTGATTCGCACTGATTTTTGGAGTAAAAATGTGGGATAAACTCATTTTATTCAGAAAGTTATAACTAGTCAAGATCTGGGTGACAATACAAGTTTCCTAGCAGCTTCTAATTATATGGGTCATTAAGTCTATCATATGCTGACAATAGCTGAGAAGTCTGTGGATCTCCTCGGGGGTGGAGTAGATGTTCGCCATTGCTTTGGCCTTGGTTAGCAATCGGGGAAGTTCTTGACTCCCGTTCAAGGTAAGAGCAAATCGGTCCATCCACATTGTTGCCTCTTGATGTAAGCGTCGATCACCCTTCCTCAAGCCTCCTTTTCAGCGTACACTTGGGCATACTCGTCCGCCACTTTGTGCTCGTGAGCCGTGGCTAGATTTAGTTCTTCTTGGTACTTGCTGATGATGACTAGCATGTTGGTCTCTGTCTCGCATAACCGCTGAGACAAGTTTCTCTTGGACCTCGAGCAAGCCTTCAACTTATCCTTCAAGATCAAACTGTCTACCCAGGATTGGTCCCTTTCCTCCCTCGGGAGCTTAAGCTCGTTGTTGCTGCCCCACAGAGCCCCTCGGAACTTGTTCCGGCCGTGCTCTTCCCTACGAGCCCTTTTTGTCTCTTGCTCCAAGGCCTTGGTGGTAGCTATATTTACATTTCTTAGTTCGGCATTCTCCTTTCGGATCTTAAGAGCTGTCGATTTGAACCTTTCTTTGACTGTTTGAGCTTGCTCGAGTTCTGCCCTGGGGTCTGCACCTCTTTGTCTTCCTCCGGTGCCTCAACTTCCTCCCCTTTAGCGGTTCTCAAACTCGGGAGCCAATCCAAACCTTGCACATGGGCTTTCAACCACTTACAGTAGCCACCGATGGGCCCATTGTTACTGCCTCTGAGCTCATTGTCCTTCTTTTGTACCGCTTATCATGCTTTGCGGACCTTCCAAAGTGTCTCCACGTTGGTCTCATTGAAACCTCGTGAAATGATAGGCGCGATCTCTTCCTCTATTGGTGCTCCTCTCATAGGGTAGCCAAGTTGTCTTATAGCAAGAACGGGATTATAGCTGATGCAACCCCTCGTCCCTATCAAGGGAACATTCGGGAATCCTCCACACGAAATAAGAACTCCGGTTCTTCCTTCTTTCCATCGAGGGAACCAATTGACAGACGCTCTTTCTTTGTTTGCTAAGAGTTGGTCCCAATTCGCCCTTCCTTTCTCTGTGCATGAACGGTGGCTTTCTAACGGGCAAGCATGCCTCACTTATTGGCGAAAAAGGTGTGAAACCAACCATACATAAAGAGCCGGAGTACAGCAAACAATCCTCGTACTACTTTTCTCACATCTTCGGTCGAAGGTGTCATATAGGTCGGCTAGCATAGCGACAGCCGGGCTTTCCTTGTGGTCATGATAAGCAAGAAAAGCGTCGATCGCTGCTAGGTCCACCAATCCATCCACATTTGGAAAGAGGATTCCTCCGAAGATCAACAGTGCAAGAATGTCTATGAATGGGGCCCATTCGCCTTTACCTGCCAAGATTCTTGCTTTCGCCTCCAAATATTTTCACGGTATCCCAACCACCCCATTTTCGACTTGCTTCCTGTGGTCTAATTCCTGCGCCGAGATTTGGACTATCTTGGAAATTCTAGCTAATAGGGGATAGAACCCTATGAAGAGGTATGGTTTCCTCCCCCTAGAGGACATCTTAGGATTTCTCCGAATTCTTCCACCATGGGTGATAGCTGGAAGTCCCCAAAAGTGAAGCACCTCAACGGCTGATCATAATACTGGGCGACGGAGGCAATGGACTCTGTGGAGACTTCTACCATGGCTAGGTCCCAGATTTTACCGTAAGCTTTGCGAAAAGCTTGCCGCTGGAGCTGACCCATCAACTGCCCTAACTCCTTTAGACTGGTGGTCCCTAAGCTCTTGACCTTGACTTGATAGAACCTCCTTTTAAGCGAAGGTGTTTGACTTGATCCCATGTTTTACTAAAGTGAAACAAAATCGGTGCGAATCAAAACTCCGACATCTATCATGGGTGGAATGGATGAATGCATGAAGAAATGCATATGATACAGATGCAATTTATGAATACAGGAGCCCGAGAAATTGTCTCCTTCTTAGATACAACGTCTTGGGGTAGTAAAGTGCCCAACGAATGTATTTAAGAAGGTGACACGGACCCTCCGTTGGTTTGTTAAAGAGAGGGGATCAAGACAGAACCCGTGCGTGATGCATATGCGAAAGGCGCAACACGGGAATGTACATAGTATGACAATATTCACAAAATATAAGCAAAAGGGTACATGACACTTATGCATGGCAGTGTGAAAAAATGGCACGCAGCGTGTCCGCTTCGTGCCCCTATTCAAGGGACCTATATTGGAGGGAGCTAACTAGGCTTTTAGTGATAATTCCCAAGGTGGTCATATCTCTCTTGATGGTCTCTAGAGGTATCATCCCCTTCGAAGAACATATTGCAGCAGTAGGGACTACTAGCAACAATATGTTATCAAAGAGATAAACTCTAGATGAGGGTTCACTGTAACCAAGCAAGTCGGAGACCTGGCATGATCACAGATTCACCTCCACTCCTTATGTTCCCACGAACCCGGGTATAGGGCCCTTTTTCAAATCACCGTGTGTGCAAATAGTGTTGGTGTTTGTGTGCATCAAATGAAAATATTTACCTCATGCATACATTTTAAAACACACTAAAAGCATCAAAGAGTTATATTCACAAGAACACAAGGAAAATAAAGGGAAACCAACAAAGGAGGATGTCATGATAAAACATTGCACAAGATTTAAATGGCCTAACTCTCAAAAAATAGTCCCTAGTGGAGTCGCCAAATGTCGCAACCTACCCTTCGGCGGGAGGGCGACACGAGGCTCGTGGGTGCGTGTTCCAAGAAAGGAATACGCGCGGAGTCGCCACCAACGTTTATTTGAGGAAAACGTCGGAAAAACCAGAAAAGACGTGATCTACGAACTTTAAGTGAAAGGTTCGGGAGTTGTATTTACGCACGGGGAAGGTATTAGCACCCCACGCGTCCGTCACAAGAGACGGCAATCTTTAATCAAATGTGCAAACATGACTTCAATTTTTATGTTCCCTTTTACGTCTTTATTTCTTTTTGTACTTTTTATATCTTTTATCTTTTTGCGGTCGACGAGGGTGTTTCCCTTGCTCCTACGTATTCCTTAATTACGATAAGAAAATCAGACCTACGTAGTTCTTTATGAACAAAGCATTTTGGTTAAGTTATTATTTTTTATCCTTTTTTGCAAGATATGTTTTTATTGAATGAAAGGTCATTTAAGGCGTTGGACCATTAGACAATCTTTCGATTCTTTTGAAAAGTGAGAAAACATTAAGGCATTGGACCATTACTGATTTCTTTATTTTTGAAAGAGGTAACAAAGTTACATATTCATTTTAGGCATTTTAGAAATCTACACTTAACCAATAAAAGCGGAAAAGACCATTTCAAGGCGTTGGACCTTTGAAAATGGCTTTTTTAGGCGATGACAAAAGTTTGATTTATGAATTGATTTTAGCCTTAGTTTCACTTTGGTTATTAGTCGATTCGATTAAGAAAGAGAAATCCCAAAAAAAACGTCCGATTGATTTTTTTTGATTTATTTTACTAAAAGATATTTTTTTATTATTATATTATTATTTTACCTCTTTTTGGTTTCCAACGTGGTTACGGCATGACCGAACGGTCGGATTTCATTTTAACAGAAACTAACGGATATTACAATTCAAATGATCGGTGGAAATTTATTTTATTTTTTGATTAGGCGAGAAAATGACTTAAGTAAATGACTAAAGCACGTCAAAAGGGGGTACGAAAAGTAAATGAAATGAAAATAAAAGCAAGCGAAAACAAATGAGGACCACTAAGGGTACATAGAATGAATTGAAAAGTTTGGTTTCGAGAACTTACTGATTGAAGACCGAAGAACGACGAAGAACGAATGAAGAACGTCGAAGAACGACTGAAAATATTCGCGAAATCACCCACAGAAACGTTACGGAGCGCCTCAGCTTGGATTTTCTTCACGGAACCAATTTTTTTCACTAATTTCAAGTGATTCTCGAATTACCAGGAGGGCTGAACAATTTTCCTCTTCACCTCTCCCCCTATTTATAGGAAAATGGGGGAGATGCTTGCCACCCAGCTCGCCCAAGCGAGCTAGATTGCTTCCTCCAGAAGCAACCGCCTTCTGGAGGAATTTTCTGGAAGGCCCAAGTGGGCCTGGTTGCTATTTGCACCCCCATTTTTACTAAGTACACCCCCTGGCTTTTTTTGGTGATTCTTTTTCCGTAACGTTACGAAACATTACGAATTTTGTAACGATGCTTGTTTTCTTTCCGTAATGTTACGAAACCTTACGGATTACGTAATCATCCCCTTTTTGCCTTCCGGAATGTTACGGAACTTTACGGATTACGCACTAACACTTCCTTTTAATTTCTGGCATGTCACAGAATTTCACGGATTGTGCTACAATGCTTTCTCTTGACTTCTGGAATCTCACAGAACTTCACGAATCGCCTAACGATGGGTGCCAAGTACCTCGAAGTGGTCAAACGAGGGTCGCATCCCAACAGCGGATGGTCCCCGGACGAAATTAGGGTATGACACAAACTCTTAGCCCAAACCAGAAAACCCTATTCTTGCATGCCCTAAGTGATTCATGCATAACCAAAAAGAGCATGTAAAACCATACACAAAACGAACCGAGTAAGAGAGATACAACTTGAGCAATCTTTCCACAAAAACCTTGCTTGGATTGAGGAGGTGATATTCTTTAACTCAAAAGAACTCACTTCCAAGAAAAATCTCCATAACCAAACAATTAAGAAGTTGTGAGTTACTATAAAGCTCTTTTCTTCTTTTTTCTTATACACTAATGATAGCATGAGATCTTTCTCATTTAGAAGCTAATGGGTTATTTTCAAGATGTGTTGAGTATTCTCTATTGATCTCTTAATGTTTTTTGGAGTGAACACAAGTTGGTTATTTATAGAGAAAATAATTATAACTGCCTATAGTCGATTAAATATACAAAGTAATCAATTAATTGAACGAAGTAATCAATTAAATTATCTAAGTAATCGATTAAAGTGTTATTCCCAACATTTGGAAATAACTAAAGAACAATCTAATTGATTAGATGCTCTAAGTAATCGATTAAAGTGTTCTTGTTCACTTCCGAACAACTAAACGAGAGAGAAGTAATTGATTAATCCACTTGGTAATCGATTAAAGTAGAGAATCCTAAAAAAATCCGTCATTGTCTCAAACAACAGTGTAATCGATTATGAGATAGCTTGTTGTAATTGATTATGATGAGGTTGTAATCAATAAAAATAGAGTTTTTTCCTCTAAAGAAATTTTTCTAACTTAGAAACTTTTCTTACCACTAACCATGATGATGCATGATGCAATACAGATATCAAATGTACTAAGATGCAACAACCAAGATAATAACCAATATAAATGCCACTCAAGGGAGTTGGGCATGTAAAAGCCAAAACTTCTTCAAGCATTTCCTTGAGCTTCAAGCTTTAGCCTTAAGGTTGTTCACCATGTTGCTCATGTTGCTCCCCCTATCTTTAACATCAACCATCTCAGTCAAAAGGTATAGCCATTTGAATCTAACCAGGGTTTCCATGCTATATTTTTAGGTTTACAATATATTATGGGCCTTAATCGAACATTGCAGTAAAAAATTATGGCCATTTGAAATTTCCCATGGCTTCCTTGCTGAATTTCGAGTGTTTCGATATATTACGGGCCTCAATCGAACATTCTAGTCAAAAGTAATGGCCTTTTGAGTTTTCCACGGGCATTGTTGCTCGATTTCGAGGGTTTCTGTGGCGTCCCTAAATTAATGACTGGTTTAATGGTAATGAATTAAATAACAAAAACCATGGTAATTTTTTTTTTCTTTCTCTTTTCACCATAACTAGGTTTAGAAGGAAAATCCTCACTATAGAGTCCTGAATAGCCAGTTCACAACTCTATTCGGAGTCATTTCTTTCTTACCGCTCAAAATCTCTAAACTATTTTGCTGTTTCAAAAGGAATAATGTACCAGTCATTACTTTAGGTCGTCACGTGAAAATAAAAGAATAAAATACGGTCGATAAACTCTTTTATAAATAAAGTTTACTAATGCTTTCTTTTCAAATAACAAGATTAAACATAAATGCATTCATCATTTAAAGCTGTCCAAAATATGGGAGTTTTACAAAATACATAGTGTCATCCAGAGCAAAAGTATACACTAAAGTAGCTTCAGCCACATGTATACAATCATCAAATTCCTATACAATAGGTCTACCCATACAAAACAAAAGAGTAAACCTAACAGTCAGTCCTAGATACACCCACCCTCAAAAAGTATATAAAACTAGTTCGAAGAGCCGTCCACTAGGATGAAGAGCCTCCGCTGATCGCCATCTCTCCAGGGCCACTATCCTCCGTAGAGTCTGCCTCAGATACCGACATGACTTCCTCGGGAGAATCCACCTCAGGAAGTGGGTCCTCATCATCCTCTAGAAAATCAAGAGCATCCACAGCAGGCTCGAGAGGTAGCCCCTCAAGATCCTCCTCAGGGTCTTCCTCGGACGATGTTACTTCGATCAGTTGGACTGGCTCCACTAGACGATATGGTGTAGGCGTGGGTAGTATCCACTCCACCGTGCGCTGAAGCGTACGCGCAGGTTCATCTGGATGCACCAATGAAGTAGCCGTGAATCGGATTGTGCCCCGAAATCGGCACCTCGCATTGCCTTCGAGGGTCTCCCAAGCTCCCTCTAAGCACTCCATCTCCACTTGATCATGGATTAGCTGTGCCGCCATCACGATCTACAAGAAAGAAAAGAAAGGGGTAGACTCTTTCACGAAAATCTAACTACGCCGCAACACAATGTGTCTCATAACCACTACATGCAAGTAAAAGGGGTATCTTAAGGCTTTTCATCTCTGGTAATCGATTACAAAGCCTTGGTAATCGATTACCAGAGGCCAAACTCGAATTACACAGCTTCAGGACCTGAAAACCTGAAAAAGGCACTGTGTAATTGATTACCAGTGACCCATTCCTCTATGTAATCGATTACACAGACTGGTAATCGATTACCAGAGGCCTCCATAGTCTTCCAGTTCCCTTTTTGAAGCCTGGTAATCGATTACACCCCTTGGTAATCGATTACTAGAAGCTCTCCTAGCTTCCTGACCTCGTTTTCAAGCCTGGTAATCGATTACACCCCTTGGTAATCGATTACCAGAGACCATCTTAGCCTTCTGTCTTCATTTTTAAGCCTTGTAATCGATTACCCACCCTTGGTAATCGATTACCAGAGGCCATATCTCACATATCAATCAAAGTTCGCAGCTGGCCAGCCACCACACAAGCCTCCTTGCTTTGTGGTCTTTGTTCCTTTTATCTGTTGACTGCCAAGAGCTCGCCTGTTTAGGTACATCACAAGTTCTCACTGAATGACTATGCCCGGGTTGGGTCGGGATTGGTCAAGCTTGGTTTTGGGCAATAGCACCCCACCTGACGTCCCCAAGGTCTCCCGACCCCCGCGACATATCTCCAGGTACCACTCTGTGGTCAACGAATAAAAGCAGGAAGTTTCACCCTTTTACGCTTCCTCATCTCAAGCTTGTAGGATTATGGGGTACCCATCACATGTGGTACTAGGTGGCGGTCGGGCGATGGTGCACAACAAGTTTTCCATATCCACAAATCGCGCATAAACCCACCATCCCCTGTTGCCCACCTCCAACTGAGCTCACGTACTCCCACGTAGCCCATATCTTCATTTCTCTCAACACCGGGTCCCCATCAATCCTCCCAAGCTTCCCCAACATCCAGGTAATTTAACATCCAAATCATCACAAACTAACAAACCAAGCAAAACAGGGCAAAGGCAGAAAACTCTGCCCAAAACTCAAACCAAAATCACAGCTTTTTCTCACTTAAAGACCCCAGTGACATTTCCTTCGTTCCAATTCGTTAACCGTTGGATCGACTCGAAAATCTTACTGGAAGTCTCTCGTACATAAGCCTACATTTCAACCGTTGGGATCTGCTAGCAAACCTCTAGAACTCATTCTACACTACTCTTTCCACAACCAGCAAAACATAGCATTTTTCTGCACTTATGCAAAATTCTGCTGCACAATTTCACAGCAAAATTCTGCATAAAGTGCAGATTTCGAAAACCACACTTCCCCTCATCCAATCTTGCCCAAATCAAATCCTACAAGTCCCAATTCATGTATCAATCATGTCTAAACCAAAGTCAAGCTTCAAAACACAGCAACACAAAATCTAGGTGTCCAAAACCCCTCAATTTAATGGATTTTCTAGGTTTGAGAAGTGAAATTGAGAATGGGACAAATTTGAAGCAAACTCTCACCTCACACAAGTCTATAACATCAATTTAAACTTGTTCAAACTGGATTTATGCCTAAAGTTTCACCGAATCAAAATTTGACTCTTCAACACCCAATTTCACCCTAGAAATGGCTCTTTGTTCACTTTGGTCATTTGTTTTTCTCTCTAGCACAGCCCAAACTCTCTCATAAGTCCTAAATGACATTTCAAGCTAGGATTAACTCACTTTAACCTCCAAATACCACTAAATCCAGATTTGGCCTTCCAACTCTCAAAACCTCACTCTTTTTCCACTCATAACACCATATTCTCACTTCCTAACCCTAGGTTAACTCTACCCTTCATCTCTAATAGTTTTCCATAAGCGGTTTCAGCACATAAACATCACAAGCATCATCATAAAAACCCTAAAACTGAATGGGTAAGCTTAACTCATCCAAACATGGCAAGTTCAACATGCTTTCAACAAATTTCTTCACAAATAACTATCATGAAGCAGAAACCTAGCAAAACTACCCATCATATCTCCCAAAACCCAATACCCACGAAAATCAAGTGAGAAAGAAGTCTACCCAAACCTGAAATTTCGAAGTCCCACACGTAGAGATGCGCTTCACGACTCCGAAAATGCCCTCCTTTCGTGATTTGGAGCAGAAATGATGGCCAAAGGTTGGAGCTTTGTTTGGAGCTTCAATGGAGAATGAAGGAGAAAGAAAAGCAACGTGAGGGAGAGGGAGAGAGAGGGCTGTCTGAAATTGGGCTGAGTGAGGAGAGAGAGAGTTGCTTTTTAGTTTTAAAAAGGCTTTTTCCTCTTTTCTTTTTATTTTATTTAAGCTATGCCACATGTCTCCATTTGAGTGGAGCAAAAAGGGCCCACTTTCTCTTTTGATTGTGACTCATACACAGCCACAGAAAGTTAGAAAAATCTGACCTTTGAAATGCTAAAATCCTGCCTTGGTTTGCGTGTCGTTTCTCTGGTTCCAATTCCTCGCGTTTCTCTGCGTCCGTCGGGGCCAGTTTTTGAAAGTAAGCAATATATATATATATCAAAACGCTCAGAATAAAACCCCGAGCGAGGTTCAGGGGTTAGTTTTGTTAAATTTTAAGTCGCACGCAAAACGATGATTTTTAGACTAATTAATTAAGAATTAACTCATAACCTCCCAGTTACGGATTTCTCTTCCTTAATCAGCCTAACCCGCATATCTAGCCCCCACTATTCCTACTTCTACCAAGAACATATATGCATATACACTGAATAATACTTATATATATATATATAATCATTCAAAATACATCGTTTCCAAAAATTCCGGGTAGAAATTTCCAGGATGTCACAGTTTCGATATATTATGAGCCTCAATCATACATTCTCAATATATTATGGGACTCAATCAGACATTACTTTCAAAAGTTATTACCGTTTGAATTTGCCTCAGCCATTTTTGCTCAATTTTGAGCTTTTGGATATATTATGGACCTCTATCGAATATCCCAGTAAAAGTTATGGTTGTTTGATGTTGCCTCAGGCTTCTTTGCCCAATCTTGAGCATTTTGATATATTGTGGGCCTCAATCAGACATTCCAATCAAAATTTACGGGCTTTTGAAGTTGCCCTAGGCTTCTTTGCTCAATTCCAATATATTATTGACCTTAATCGGACATCTCAGTCAAAAGACATCGATGTTTGAATTTATGCAGGACTTCCTTGTAAAATTTTGAACATTCTGATATATTATTGGCCTCAATAGGACATCCCAGTCAAAAGTTATGACTGATTAAAGCTGCATCGGGCTTCCATGTTTAGTTTCAAGTTTTTCGATATATTATGTGTTGGATCGAGTGGCCTCAGAATAATTAAGAAGGGGGGGTTGAATTAATTATTACTAGACCTTTACTAATTAAAAATTTACTCTTCTAAGGCTTTTACTATGTTGTTAAGTAAATGAAGAATAGAAAAGAAACTTAACCAAAAGTAAAAGCGGAAATTAAAGTGCATAGCGGAAATTAAAAGAGTGGGGAAGAAGGAGACAAACACACAAGAGTTTTATACTGGTTTAGCAACAACCCGTGCCTACATCCAGTCTCCAAGTGACCTGCGGTCCTTAAGATTTCTTTTCAACCTTGTAAAATTCCTTTACAAGTAAAGATCCATAAGGGATGTACCCTCCCTTGTTCTCTTTGAACAACCTAGTGGATGTACCCTCCACTAGAACTGATCCACAAGAGATGTACCCTCTCTTGTTCTCAGTCAAACCCAAGTAGATGTACCCTCTACTTGTACCACAAAGGATGTACTCTCCAATGTGTTAAGACAAAGATCTCAAGCGGTTAAACCTTTGATACTTTGTGAATAGGGATACAAAAGAATTCTTAGGCGGTTAGTCCTTTGAAATCTTTTGTATAAGGGAAATGGAAGAATCAAAAGAATTCTCAGACTGTGTCGTTTTGAATTCTTTGACAAGGGAGAAGGGAGACACAAAAGAATTCAGGTGGTTAGTCCTTTGTTCTTTTGGAAAAGGGAGAAGAGAGACACAAAAAGAATTCAGGCGGTTAGTCCTTGGCGAATTCTTTTTGGCAAAGGGAGAAGAGATGAAAAGAATGAATAACACAAGTTTTCAAGGTTTAGAAAACCAGAAAACTTTGAAAAGCTTTTTGGCACAATGAAGGAGAGGAAGAAGTTCAAAGAGATTCAAAGGTTGGAACGGATTGTATTGTACAAGTTGTTCAAGATGATTCAATTGCAAAACAAAGTCTTTGCTTTTATAGACTCTTCATGTCTGGTCAAGAGAACCATTTAGAAGAGTTATGACTTTTAGAAAAACTTAAAACCAATTTGAAAAAGTCAAAAACCATTTGAAGAGTTACATCTTTTGATTTGTTCAGAAACTTTCATTGGTAATCGATTACCAAAACAATGTAATCGATTACACAAAGCTTTTATGTGAAAGGATGCGACTCTTCACATTTGAATTTGAATTTCAACGTTCAAAGACATTGGTAATCGATTACAGCTTTTTGAAATTAATTGGAACGTTGTAAATTCAGTTGAAAGCATTTTGAAAAACATTTTTGCTACTGGTAATCGATTACAATAATATGGTAATCGATTACCAGAGAGTAAAAACTCTTTGGTAAACATGTTTTGAGAAAAATCCATGTGCTACTCAATTTTTGAAAAAACCTTTTCATACTTATCTTGATTAAGTCTTCTCTTGATTCTTGAATCTTGAGTCTTGAATCTTGATCTTGATTCTTGAAAGCTTGAACCTTGAATCTTGATTCTTGAAATCAAATTTCCTCTTGAACCTTGAAGTGTTCTTGATTCAATCTTGAACATCTTGAATCATCTTGAACATCTTAAACATCTTGAACTCATTCTTTGATTATCATGAATTGACCTTTGACCTTTTTGTCATCACCCTTGTTATCATCAAAACATCTTTGAATCAATCTTGATTCATCATGAAGCTTTGCTTCTACATTATGGGCCTCAACCGAACATTCCAGTTAAAAGTTGTAACCGTTTGCATTTGCCTCAACCTTCTTTGCTCAATTTTGAGCTTGTGGATATATTTTGTGCCTCATCAGATATCCCAGTCAATTTTATGGTTGTTTGACTTTTCCTGAGGCTTCTTTTCTCAATTTTGAACATTTTGATATATTATGGGCCTTAATCGGACATTGCAATCAAACGTTATCACCATTTGAATTCGCCATTGCTTACTTACCCAATTTCATGCCTTTTGATATCTAATGGGCCTCAATCGAACATCTTAGTCAAAATTTAGGCCATTTGAATTTTCTTGAGGATTCTATGTTCAATTTCAAGCTTTTTGATACATTATGGGACTCAATCAGACATTCCAGTCAAAAGATGTAACAAATTAAATTTGCCCAGTGCTTCCTTGCTTCATTTTAATCATTTCAATAAATTATGGACCTCAATACGACATCGCAGTTCAAAATTTATTACCGTTTGAATTTTTGGTGGGCTTCATTTCTTAATTTTGAGCGTTTCGATATATTATCAACGTCAATCAGACAACCTAGTCAAAATTTATGACTGTTTGAATTTTTCCTAACCTACTTTGCTCAATTTCGAGCTTTTGGATACATTATGGGGCTCAATCAAGCATTCTAGTCAAATTTATGTTTGTTTGAAATTTCTCAAGACTACTTCCTTCCTCAATTTCGAGCGTTTCAAAATATTATGGACTTGAATCGGACATTTGAGTCAAAAGCTATGACCATTTGAATTTTCCTAAGGATTCATTGCTCAATTTTGAGCGTTGTGATATATGAAGAGCCTCAATCGAACATTCCAGTGAAAATTTATGGGGTTTGAATTTGGCCAGGGCTACCTTGTTCAATTTTGAGAATTTGGATATATTATTGGCCTCAATCGAACATCCCAATCAAAATTTATGGCAAATTGAATTTTCTCAGGGCTTCCATTCTCAATTTTGAGCTTTAGGATATATTTTGGGCCTTAATTGAACATTCCAATCAAAAGTTATAGCAATTTGAATTTTCCCAAGGCTTCCTTGCTCAATTTTGAGCGTTTTGATATACTATGGGTCTCAATAGGATATTCTAGTCAAAAGTTATGACAATTTGAATATGGCAATGCTACCTTTTTTAATATTGAGTGTTTCCATATATTTTTGGGCTTAATCAAACATCCCAGCAAAAAAGTTACAACAGTTTGAATTTTCCTAGGGTTTCCTTATTCAATTTTGACTATTTTCATATATAATAGGCCACAATCGGACATCCTAATCAACAGTTATAGTCGTTCGAATTTTCCTTGAGCATCCTTGCTCAATTTCTAGCATTTCAATACATTATAGGCTCAATCCTACATTCCAGTCAAAATTTATAGTTATGGCCGCTTGAATTTGCCTAGGCTTCCCTATCCGATTTTGAATGTTTCCATATATTTTTTGCCACAATCAGACATCCGAGTCAAAAGTTATAGTTGTTTGAATTTGCTTAGGGCATCCTTGTTCAATTTTGAGCAACCTGATATATTATTGGCCTCAATCAAACATCCCAGTCAAAATTTAGCCCCTTTTGAATTTACCTAGGTCTTCCTTGCTCAATTTTGAGTGTTTCTATATATTATGGGTCTCAATCAGACATCGTAGTCCAAGGTTATGGCCATTTGAACTTGCACCAGGCTTCCTTGCTCAATTCCAAGCGTTACGATATATTATGGGCCTCAATCGGTAATCCTAGTTAAAAGTTACGACTGGTTGGATTTTCCAAGGTTTTCCTTGTTCAATTTCAAGAGTTTCGATATATTATGTGTCCCAATCAAACATCCTAGCCAAAGGCTTCCGCTTGAATTTTCCCTGGGCTTCGTTGTCCAATTTCGAACGTTTGATTTATTATGGGTCTCTGATAACAATTGTCAAATCCTTCCAAAACAAATAAAAATAATTCAGCAATATAGGATGTAAACAGATTCGAGATCATCAATCCAATTCACCTAACCAATGCAAATCAAATTATCACAGTTCTGCAGAGAATGATCAAGTTGTAAAGGTTCAATCAATGTCATTAGAGTAAGTTCAATCTAATTAATCCCTAAATTCATTGAGATTACAAATTAGGTTGGAATGTCATCCAAAAAATCTGTGCTTAAAGTCGAAATTAGGAAAGGAATCCCTAAACTAATTCATTTTCAATCATAAGCATATTCATAATCATGAAAATTGAAAATAGGATTGAAGAAAAAGACGAACATTCACACATATTAGAAATACTAAACCAAAACTGAAATTCAGCCTTGATTGGAATGGATCCTTGGATTGATTGAGTTTTTAGCCTTCCATGATCATCACCAATGGAAGAGCCACAAAGTTTCTGCAAGAAAAAGGAAGAATAGAAGTGAAGAAAGGGAAAAGAATGAAGAACAGTTGAGAGAAAAAGATAGAAAAGATTTTGATCCTAAATCTTGCACAACAAGTAACTAAATATGTTTTTGGTACAAAATGATGGAACTAACTAACTAACTAACTTCCACTAATATATGCATTTACTACCCAGAAGGAATGGATGGGCCTTGATTAGGCCAATCTAATCTACCTAATTAAACTAACTACACAAAGCAAAGCTCATATTCACAGCCCAATTATTCAATTGCAAAGGTTCTGACTTCCAAGCCCAATTTGACCGTCGAAATGACAGAATTGGCCCAAGCTTATTTGTGATAAAATTGAATATGTTTTTCTTAGCTTTCCATGGACTACTCACACTCTCCCTTGGGAGTTCTGTTGTGTCCTATAGGCCCTATACAAGACAGATAGGTTGAGTAAGCACAAAATAATCTTAAAATAAGCAACAATTATCAAATAAACTCAATCATTTTCCTAAGACCAAAACTAAGTTAAAGTGAGATAATAAGGGTCAAATAGGTGCCATTTGAGCTAAGAAGAATAGAAAAATATTAAACTACAAATGCTCAATCAAATTCCCCCACACTTTATCTTTTGCACTCCTGGGTAAATCTAAAAGAAAGACTAAGAAAAAGAAATTGAACTAAAAGAATAACCACAACTAAAAGAACTATGAACAAGGCCCACAAATTTTTCAATGGATCCTAACAATGCACAAAAATGAGAGAGGCAAAAAATGGAAGAATGGTCTTAGGGTAACAAGCAATCTATGAACACATGATCACAAAATGCAAAGTGGACAAGTAATCAAGTCAAAATTAAGAATGTACCATGGTGATATAAATCTCTCAAAGAACAACACTCAACTTTACCAAACGTGTATGAGTTTTTGTTTACACTCAAGCACCACATGTAACTAGCACATCCAAATCTTTACAAGATTCTAATTCATTCAACTTGAATTACACATGCATCAAGAGATCAAAAAAACTTTCATTGGTTTGTAATGTATGGCTTAGGTAAAGGTGGATATGAGAAGAATATTTAGGCTAAAACTAAAGGAAAAGAGGGGCAATGAGGAGTAAGTCAACAATTAAAAAGAGGGTTAGAAACAAAGAAACAAAGTGGAGAACAATAAAATTAAAATAACAAGATCTTACAAGAATGAAAATGAACCACAACACATTTTTTTCATTCATTTTTTTCTCTTCTTCTTTTCTTTGTTAGTACATTTTTTTTTCTTTTTGAACTTTTGCTTTTTATACTCCCATTTTTTCTCTTTTTTTTTATCATTTTTATTTTCTTTTCTTTTGTATTCTTTTCTTTTTTTTCCTTTTCAGCAAGTCACAAGAAAATGAAATGACAAAAACAAAGGAACTTTCATAAACAAAGTACAAATCTGCTACACTTGTTTGAAACCCACTCCCAACACAGTTCCAAGGCCCCTTTTCTCCCTAAAGTTTATGACAACATGGTTTTCCACTTTTTGGCTTGTAATGAGCTACAAAGTGAAAGAAGGAGTTAAATCCTCAAAGAAGGTGACAATGGACATCAATGCAAGGTAGGCTTATTTGGCTAGTGGCTAAAAGAAGGAAGGCCTAAATCATCTCAAACAATGGATGTGCAACAAGGAATGACAAAAGAGGTAGGGCAAAACCTAGAGTAATCTAGCACAAGGATGAAATTACACATGAAAGAGCATGAATGGAATAATACAATCCATCCACAAAATCCCAAAACTCACAAGGCATCATTTTATCACACATGATTCACCTCAAATTTTTTCCAAGCCTACTTATCACTTCCACAATTGCAACAATGGTTCACATCAAGCATGAAACCTCTCAACTAAAAAAAGATACATCTTTCATAGTTTATACAAGTTAGAAATCCTATGAAAAACATGAAAAAGTGCCTAAATTCAACAAAAACATTAGAAAACAGCAACTGCAAAATCATTTTTTTATTTCCTGTATGTAAAAATAGTAAAACAACAAAACAAACACAAATACAACAAGACAAAAAACAAAAAATGCAACAAAAACATAAATAGCATACTGATACAGAAAAACAGACAGGATAGAATGCAACTAAACAGGAACAGAAAACATATACAAACATAAAAACTAAAACAGAATACAAAAACAAAAATAACAATAGAAATAGTAAAAATAGAAAACAAAAAAACATAAAACAAACAATTTTTTTTCTAAACCCTCCTCAATCGTTATTTTTTTTCATGGGCCTTCGTTATATGAAATTACACTGCTAGTAGTCAGCCCCACACCATACTTGAAATGCACATTATCCTCAATGTGAGCATGTAATGAAATGCAAACAAAGAGACAACATATAAAAGAAAAGGGGAGGATGTAACACCCTGATATATATCTATATATTATTAGTAATTATGTTTGATGTTTGATTATATTTGTTGTGTTATTTTATCCGTAATTTTTTCAAGGAGGTTAATTTAGTTAATAGAGGGGTGTGGGTAGATAAGGATCTAGCTTCTCAAAGAAGCCTCTTGAGAAAGCTTCTCAAAGAAGCCACGAGGAAGCTTCTTGAGGAAGCCTCTTAATGAAGCTTCTCAAGGAAGCTACATGAAGCTTCCTCGGTAAAAACGCTGCCCAGCCTTCATTAACCATTGGATCTTCTCGAAATTTGGTCTGCAGCATCACAAGACACTTGTCCATGATCTTACCATTGGGATCTTTGAGAAGATATCTAGAGTGTGCGCGACGTTTCCGTTCCCGAAAGCCTTTCTCACTTGTGCGTTTTGAGCATTGTAGTCCAAGTAGCTTAGGAAAAACACCATTTCTTCTCCTTTCTTTCTTCCAAAACCATTTCCAATGTCCCAAGCTTTTTCTCCATCACCTACAACCACCATTAGCCACCACAAACCGCCGTTGTTCTCCGTAGAAACCCCACACCGAGAGGAACCCTTCAACCGAAGCGGAATCTTCCAACTTGGCTTGTGGTTTCAATAGAGAACGAAACCCTAATCTGACCTTTCATTTTCCTTCAAGGTAACCATGGTTCTATGTTGGTTCCTTGTTAGTTTTAGCTTGTCTTTGCATCTTTTCTGACTTTGGAACCGCCATTGCATATTTTACACTTCCTCTGAAAAACCCTAGAGAAAGAGACATTGTAAATGTTATCCTTTCATGAAATGCATGTTATTTTCGTAACCTACACTGAACCCCGGTCACATTGGCGTGGTCGGAATTTCCAAATGATGTCCCTTTGTAAAACCCGAAATGCTCTCAGCACTTTTATGTAGTGACGTGGGTGTTTGACCCAGAGCATTGTTTTTAGCTTTGTTTTCTGAAATCCATATTAAGTCTCCTTCATTTTGGTATGGTAGAGGATTGCGTGGAACTGCCGAGCAGAGAAGAAAAAGAAATCTCCAAGTGACGTGACGAGGAACCCGCGGGTAGCTCACAATAGGTGAGGGGAGTTTATTATAAAATTTATCGTTTTAACACCATAGTTAGGGTCAGGGAACCTAGCTATGAGGATAACTGTCTGTCCTTGTTGCATGCTGATTTTTCTTTTATAGAAAACGATGTTTTTAACTAATGGGATGCGATAAAATTGTTATTGATATGCATGTTGGTTTTTCAGGAAAAACTATGTTTTGACAAATGGGATGCGATATATATATATATATATATATATATATATGTGTGTGTGTGTGTGTGTGTGTGTGTGTGTGTGTGTGTGTGTGTGTGTGTGCGGAATGTGATTTGTTGTTGATGTCGCTATTGAGGATTTTAATTGATATGTGATGATAATGATAATTATGATGATATTGATGTGAGATGATGTTGTTAATAAAGACCATGTCAACATGAATTGTTGTTATTGTTGATGAATATGTGAATATGAAATGAGGTTGTTGTTGTTGTTGATAACGTCATTGAGACGAGATGATATTTATGTTGAGAATCACATGGAAATGGAATGTTGATTGATGTTGGAAATGCATTGGCATGTGCATGTTGTGTATGTTCATGGGGGGTGAAGTGCACTAACCTTCTAGGGTCTTTGGCACTTGCTTTAGGCCACATTCATACATTGGATGTTGTGTATGTTCGTGGGGGGCGAAGTGCATTGACCTTCCAGGGTCTTTGGCACTTGCTTTGGGTCATGTTCATACGTCGTATGTAGTGTATGTCATGGGGGGTAAAGTGCACTGACCTTGTCGGATGGGCCAGACGTGGGTGACAAGCGGGGTTAGAGAATCTAAGCATTTCTGATGGGATGCTTAGGCACTTTAATTGGTCCATGGTCTTTGGCACTTACTTTTGGCCATGTTCATAGCTCATACGACACAGGAAATAGAGTAACTGTGGCAGAGTGTACTTTGTACTGAGGGGGCTTGTCACCTGGTAGGGAACTCCTTTGGGCTCCCAGACTGATCACCTATGGGAGTGGGGCAATTACATGCACAACCGGGTGATCTCGACGAACTCTGCATGGTTCCCTAAGTGAGAGTGTCGTATGGACACGCTTAGGCTATTTCCTGAGATTTGGTTGTTGATACGTACCACATTGCATCTGAGTGTGAGTCAGGTGCATGCATCATTCTGTGCAGTCTTGATTGGATCCATGGATGGATGATGAGTAATTGTTGAATGTGGGTGATGAATAATTGTTGGATGTGAGTGTTGAATAATGAATGTTGTGTACGCTTATCACGTTTGTCTATGTTCGTTGCTAATTGTGGTTATTTGGATTTGGTATTGGTTCTTTTTATAATGAACTCACCCTTGCAATTTTGTATCGTGTGGTTGATACCTGTGATGATCATGAACATTATTCGTGGGAGCAGAATGACAGCAGTAGGGTGCAGGGAGTAAGATTCTGGTGAGGAGCCGCCGAGCCGACATGATGACGTTGACATTATTTTGGGAAAGAGTTGTGGTTTGTAATCAACTCCTCCGTAGTTGGTTTTCAAGTTCTATTTTGTTGAGTTAAAGATGTAAAACTTGGATTTTAATTATATTTATGAATATATTTAATTTTCGTTTATGTGTATGACGTGTACCGAGTCACTGTTTTTATATAATTATGTATATTCACTTAAGTAATGGTGTGTTGTTGGATGAATGTATGTTGTGACAAAATTACTTCTATTTTCATAATGCAAAATTAAGGTAGTTCTTTTTATAAAAATCGAAATTATCACATATTAGAGTGTTGATATCGTAGAGACGAGGCAGGTCATTACAGAGGAAACTCTTCAAGTGCCATTCAAGGTTCATCATCACATAAAATTGCCAAGACCAAAGAGAGGTCCACCACAAATTCCTCCTCCACGTGGGAGCTCTCATGAAAAAGCTTGAGTTGGTGACCATTCACTTTTAAGACTTTGTTGGTAACTTCATTTTTAATCTCAATTGCACCATGAGGAAAAAACATTAGTAATAACAAAAGGATCATCCCATCTAGATCAAAGTTTGTTGGAAATAAGCTTGAGACAAGAGTTAAACAAGAGCACTTTTTAGTCAATATGGAACTCCTTCCTAAGGATCCTAGAGTCATGAAATCTCTTCACTTTCTCCTTGTAAATCTTGGATTTCTCATAGGCTTCTAAGCGGATCTCCTCAAGTTCTTGGAATTAAAGCTTCCTTTTCATACCTACTTCATCAAATGCCATGTTACAACCCTTCACTTCCCAATAAGCACGGTGCTCAATCTCCACCGAAAGGTGGCATGCCTTACCAAAACCCACTCTATAGGGAGACATCCTCAAAGGTAATTAGTAAGCGATCCTGTGGGCCCATATAGCATCCTCAAGTTTCTTGCTCCAATCCTTCCTAATGGGTTGCACTACCTTCTGCAACACTTGCTTGATCTCTCTATTAAAAACCTCCGCATGCCCATTAGTTTGGGGATGATAAGTTGTAGCAACTTTATGCACAATCCCATACTTTTGGAGTATTCAATTCAATCATGTTAGTTCTCACCTGATCACTGATAATGACTCCCCTGATGAGTTGTTATAGAAGTGGCTCCCCTGATCACTCCCCTGATGAGCTGTTATAGAAATGGCTCCCCTGATCACTGATAATGGCTTTAGACACACCAAACCTAAAAAAATGTTAGTTCTCACAAAATCCACAACAATTTTAGAATCATTAGTTATGGTACCCTTAACTTCAATCCCCCTGGAATAATCAAATAACAAGCAAGATATATCAAAAATCATGAGAAACAAGAAATGGACCCATAAAGTCAAGAAAATTAAACTCTGTTTTGCATGCCCAATTTCCATGTGCTAGGACATAACAAAATTAAACTCTTCGAAACCAAGAAACTTTCATAGTATTCAATTCAATCATATGGGTGGATTGACTAGACAAGAAGTATCAAATGACTACCATATCGATCTCTTTACTTTTATTAATTTATTTATTGTTGATAAGAGTCAGGAATCTTTATTTGAATATATTTAATTCTAGTTATCCAAGTTAAATAATAAAAAAACGAAAAAGCAAGTTAAACAATATTGAGATTTGTAAAGCTTTAGATATACACAATTATTTTAACCGTTCCGCAACTTGTATGGAGATTTAGATTTTCTAAAGTCAACTTTAAGGAATAGCACCGTAAGAAATTCATAGGTGATGTTAAACGAAACGTTACGTGACTTGTTCAAAATTAATTGAAATTCATCTTAGTACGTGGAGATTAGTTTTGTTCAGCTTATTTCCAGTTAAGCTCCTAGTAATGAGGATGAGGTCCATGCATGCATTATGCAACACATCGCATGGGAATCTCATATAACAAAGTTATTGTGATTAAAGGGAAAGCAGCAAATTAAAGTATGAATAAAGAAAGCGAAAACATTAGTTGCAATTGTGGGGATAAGGGTGCTATGAACATTGCTGTCCGTGAGGGGCCATAACTTAAGGGGAACTAAGGAAATCAAATTGGTTCTCATCAACTAAAATATGGTTGTTTTTTTTAACCGTCCGGATCATCACATAATCAAATCCTAACTAATCTGAAATTTAGTCAAAAATAAATAAGATCTGACTAATAATTATTTTTGTTAATAATTGAATTTGAATAATACTAAAACTATTCAATCTTAAGTTCAACACATTAATGACTTATACATAATCACTTGATTAATTAAAATATGATTTGATATCAATAAGTCATTATTTTGAATAAAATTAAATTCGATAATCTTAAGATTTTGAATTGAAATCTTGTAAATTAAAAAAAAAAAACTTAATTCAAATAAAAAATTTCACTTAATATAATCAACCAAATTCTTCATAGAGATTTGTTATCATTCAAAAGTCACTAAAAATTTTGGTTTGGTAAATAACGTTAAGCAAAAGTGCGAGTTTTGCGGTCAATTAGCAAATAAAGGAGGGTTCCCTCAAAATCTTGCCTAGCCAATGAGGCCTTTCCACCTTCATAACTTTCGACAACTTAAAAGAAAGTTGTCAAGAACTAGTTGACAATTTGAAGTAGAAATGTGGTTTTTTAATTTGCTCCATATATTTCATGCTTTATTAGAGTAATAAAGTATGTGAAATTATTGCAGAGACTTATCTGATTAGTTTAATTAGCATCATGAGTTATCTGATACACGCATGGTGGGAGTCACTGTCGTAGTTAAGGATTGGCTTTACCAATTGAACCCAAATTAAGGTAATTAATCAGTATTAGTTCACATGAATGCCGGGGAATGAACTTAAAGTAACTGTAAAAACTAAATGGTCTGTGGTACTGACACATGAATCAAGATTGAATATGGTCCAGGTTATATGTGAGGATTCTAAATGTGGCATTCATCTAATCATCTTAGTGCTCATTTATTTTAGATTTTGATAAAATCATTTTTATAAAACCATGTGGGATGTGGCATTCATCTTAGTGCTCAGGGGAATTAAAGTAACTGTAAAAACCAAATGCTTTGTGCACTGTGGTACTAACACATAAGATTGGAGGTTTTGTGAAGGCGGTAAAATGATGTGTGATGAAGGAGCAATCAGCCATTCTTTACATAAGATTGGATGTTTTATGACAAGGTCCAAGATTAAGAGGGTGAAACAAGTATTACAAGACTTGATTTTAAAGATCAAAGAGAAAAAAGATCAATGTAAATTAAGGATTTCGCCTAATTGGATCACTTTCTTACAAATTGATAAAGATGCTTTAAGGTCAACTTGAATAATCACTTTGAAAATCTTAATTTACAAGACAAGAAGCATCTATGAGTAGAGTAGATCAATTTTGGTGGACTATTAATATTGGTCAGATTAGATAATAACTAAGTCCAACTTCTGTCATTCTATTTGTAATTTTCATATTTTTTTTTTGCTGAATTTTTTGGTAAATTTTCATTTTCTCTTATCCTTACTAAATGTTTTCTAGAATGCTCCATATCGTTTAGTGATTAGTGAGAATTTATTTTCATGTTTATTGTCATTTATTTTCACCTAGTAGTATACAATTATCAATGCATTTGGTAAATACATATTAGTATGAGTTTATTATAGCCATTAGTCTATAAAGAAGAGACTCTTGTACTCTCTAAAGGTAGAATTTGAAGATTAATTAAATTTGAGAGAGTTTTTCCTTTGTTGTTGAGGGTAAGAACTTGATAGTATTGGTTATATTGACAAGTTTTGATAACTTTGGTTCCACTGATAACTTTGGTTTCCAAGTCACATTTAATGTCAAGTTCATTTCTTTTAATACGTGTTTTCAAGACGACCCTAAATATTCTGTTATCAATGTGACATTCATCTAATAATCTTAGTGCTCATTTATTTTAGATTTTGATAAAATTACCTTTTATAAACTTTAATTTAAATCACTAAATTTGATTAAAATCTATATCTAGATTATGTTAAACACAATTTTTATCTAAAAATTGAATAGAATTAATTTTGTTGTAATTAATAAGAAATAATGAGACGTGATTAAAATGAATCTCCAAATTAATCTTAACAACACTTTTTTTTAAAATGTGTATCACAATATATGAAATTAGTTCTTGATATTGATCAAACAAACACTTTACTCTTCGAAGATTGAAAAATCAACTACCAAAATTATAATTGAATATAATAAATTATAATCATTTGAATTTTAATATATAGTTATCTTTTCATTTAATGAGCATATCACTACTTTGTTTTCAATTGTTACATCAACCACACGCTGCTCAATTGTTACATCAACCATATGGCTGAGAGATAACCATTTTGGGAATGTACTTAAGTTATTGATTAGGATTACATATAGCGATAGCCTTGCCTTGTGGCCTAGTTTTGTTGGCAGCTTTCCTGGATAAGATTCGCAGATAGAATTGGTATTAATTGCACGCTACACCACTTTCAAAAGGTATCAACGAAATTCCGATGTCATTGTTAATTTTTATCGCCTAATGTCTATCTTTTTTCAGGGATACCTAGGACTGGATCAGCAAGTAACACCTTTAGTTGCAAGCCCATATCCAAACAGAAAATCAAATCTCAAACTTTCGTTAAGAAACGCAAGTGCCAAAATCACTTGTACCAGCAATTTTTTGGTTCTACGAAAGAATATTTTGCGTATTAACATGGGAAATTAGCTTCCGTAGTCCATACTACGAGCATGGACAAATTGCTGAGAGCAAAGGTTTGTTGCAATAATTAATTGAAACCTAATAAAGGATTAAAGAAACACCCGCACGGAGAGAACATAATTCAATCCTCTTGTGAATAAGTTTTCAATGGTAAAAGTTTTCTTCAACCTATTTAAAGACAGAATGAAAAATCTATATTATATACGCAAGCATTATACAAAGATATGTCATAAATAGAAGAAAAAAAGGTAAAAGAAGGGGACGGGAAAGAGGGAGGGGAAGAAGTAAAACACATCCAAGCCAAATTTGTTCACTCTATTTTTATATGTTAAGGGGCTCTTCCCTAGATTGTCCATTGTTGTATCCATCATAGGTTTTGGTGGACTTGTAAGACTTTCTCTTCAACACAACAATCCATGTGATCACTTCCAAGAACAAGGCAACTGCACCAAGTGCAATAAGAACTGCAGTGTAAGTTGATTTCCATTTCTGATCAGGATGCAAGATGCTAAAGCCCCTGAAGATGTTGATGATTCCCAGGATAACTATGCTGTATCCGACGCTGTGGTGATATATGTTCCAGATGTACCTATACTTGTGATCCTTCACTGGCCTCAGGAACAATGCAAAAATCTACAAAATCAAAACATGGAGGGATACAACAGCTAACATTATTGCCAAACTTCATCTGTAGATTTAGTTTCCTCAACACTACTTAGGTTATTACATGACAATTTAGTTTCCTTCAACACTACTTAGGTTATTACATGACAATTTAGTTTCCTTCAAGCTCCATGCTCAACAAATTTACTATACACAATAATTTGTGATTAGACATCAGTGTAAACCTTTCTGTCCTGGGAGTGCATAAACTATTTTCTCGGTGTATGTTGGATTGTAATCGAAGAATATTGGATGTTTTTTTACCTGTAGTGTTGCAAAACAAAAGAGGGCAATTCCAATATAGCGATGACTTCTATATTGAATCCCCACTGATTCGCTTCCAAGTTTCATGCCAGTTCCCCAGCCAGCAACCCCAATGGCGTAAGCAGATACCTGGCAACCAACATGAAGATAGAACCAAGCTGGATCTGCAGATGGGAAAGTTCTCATATACCTTGCTATGATCACTCCAAGGGGAAACAGAACGCCCCAACTCACAGCATTTAGAATTCCATGAATCTGCCATTCAATAAAAGCACAGGTTAACATTCTGGTTAAAAGTTAAAACAACTCAAGACCAATTGAATGCAATCATTAATTCAATATTCCTTCCACACAAACCTCCAAGAAGAACATGATTGTCAGTTAATTACATAAACTTTATCGAACAAAAGAGAAAGCCTTTCTGCGTTTTACCATCCAATTTCACTTAAAATTGAAACCTTATTCAGACTCCTCTCAAACAAATCAAACCATTTTTTTCCTAAAAAATTCTCAATTCATCAAATAACTTTAAATCAGATATCAAAACACAATTTCTTCAACACCCAACATAAAATAAAATAAAAAGTAAACAATCAAACTCCCTTTGGAATTGAAAATGCAAACAAGTCAAACTAAACAGGACCAAAACAATTTATTTTCCTGAAATCACAAAAGACCAACCAAAACTAAAAACTCACTCGTCTTCAACCAAACACAAATAACCCACTTTCAAAAATCACAGAAACCAAATGACAACTTTAAAAAGCCTTTTTTACCCTGAAATCTGAAAAACATTATAAAAAACCTGAAAAAAAGCCTCTCTTTTTTTCCAGCAATCTCAAAAACCAATAAAAAAAACCCACATTCTTAAACCAAAGAAAAACATTCATTTCCCGAGGGACAAACATAGACGCGGTTCTTATCCTCCCATCACAATTAGAATTTCACCTGGACAAACCCCCCCAATAAAAACCAGCCTCAAAATTCAACCAGGTTAGGAACCAAAATTTCAATTCACACCCCAAATCAACAAAAAAAGAGCCACATCCAAATTTTGTCTTTTCCCAAAACCACAAAATAAAATTACAAAAAAACTCACATTTTTCTTAATGGTAATGGGGTCGACGGCACCACCACCAACTTGCGCCCCGTTGAAGCTAAGAACGCCCTTCGAATTCATATTGGAGGGACCAAAGTCATGCCTGTCAATCCTCCCCGCCGTGACAGAGGGCCCCACCTGCCACACGTGGTTCACACTCTCCACCTTCTCCGGAACCTTAACCGTCGCGAAAATCCTAATCACACCCCTAACCTCCTCCCCCCTCACGTCCCACACGTCGAACGACAGCTTCCCCGGAACAATGGCGGTGTAGGATTTAAGGTCGAGGGTTTTCACGGTGACGGCGCCGTTGTCGGCTTTGTACGCGGCCAGCACCTGCGCCCCCTGCATGCCGATAGCGGTGGGGTTGATCCCCCAGGACACCCAGCCGCCGGAGTTGGGCGGCGCCGCCGCGAAGGCCACCGAGAGGGAGGCGTTGGTGGGGTCGTGAGTCCAGTGGAGGAAGGAATCGAGCGCGGGCAGGTCCAGGCAGTTGGAGTAGAGGTTGTTCTTGGAGTCCGTGAGCTTTTGGGTGGTGCAGGTGAGGGAGGAAGCCGTGGCGGCGACGAGGGTGAGGAAGAGGAGGAGGAGAGAAGGTGGTGGCGGCGGCGACGCCATTGGTGGTGGTGAAGATGAGAAGGAAGGGAGACAGAGAGAGGGTTTTAGAGAGAGGGTTTTGTTGTGTCGTTTTGTTTGGTAGAGGGAGATGAGTTGGTGAAGTTAATAATGTAAGGTTGGGAATTAAGGGGAAGCGAAGTACACGGAATGCTGAAACTGTTGTTGTGTAAATCGATGTTATTAATAGAGATAAGGGGACAGCGCGATGTGGGATATCAGATATGAATTTCGGTATTTCCTTCCCGAGTAAATATATTGAAATTGGCATATTCTTCCGTGCGTCTGGATTATAAGAAAAAATATATATTTTATATTTATTAAAAAATTTAATTAATTTCAGCAAATTATGTTATTTTTAATTAAAAGTAAATACTTTTTAAAAATATTCTAGAATTCGATATCAAACCAAAAAAATCTTTGATCTTAAAAGATAATTTAGAAAATATTTCATTAAATAATACATAAATAATTTATATTTATTTATATTAAAACAAAACTTTTATTGCTTATATCAAAAGAGCGGTGGGAATATACCTCTAAGATTATTCTTTTGAGGAAGATAATAAATACAGTTTTGTTAACTATAGCTTTTATTAAGAATACCGGTTAAAAAAATTTAAAAATTATTAAAAAATACTACAGTGTATAAGAATATATTTAAAATTGTAGAACATTGCATTTTTACACATTTTCATAAAAAATTTATATTTTTTATTTCATTAACTAGTAGTATATATTTTTAAGACACTAATTTATATGTCTTTTTATTTTTTAAATGATAAGTATTTAACATAATTGTATGAAGGATGCTTGAATTTGATATTGTATTCTTTCATCAACTTTTTAAGATTTTTCACACAAAGAGAATCAATTATTTGAAAATTATAGTATTTATTTTGGGTAAATTTTAATAAAATATTCTTACATTTTTATTCCTATAAATATATTATTCTATATTTCCTTATAATAGAAATTAGTAGTATTTTTAAGACACTAATTAATATATGCTTTTTTAATTTTTTAATTAAGGAGTATTTTACATAATTGTATATTTAATGCTTGAATTTGATCTTGTATTTAGGTATAACAAAGCAGGTCAACTGGACCCATTTTTGCTCTCTCCACCACCAACCTGTCAAAAATGGGTCAGGGCAGGTTGGCTCGTCTTCTATGGTGGGCCAAAATCTTAGTATGACTCGCTTCAGGGATGGGTTGGTGGGTCAGCCTACTAGAAATAAAAAAATAAAGTTTTAATATCATATTTCATAAAATTAATCCAAATGATAAATTTAGTGTTTTTTAAGAAAAAAAAGAACAAATTTAATTAGAAAATGTAAAGTATATCAATTGTTTATCATAAATTTGATTTTATAAATTTTCTTATAAGTATTAGAGAAATTAAATTTACAAAATAATATATATATATATATATATAATAACATATATATAAAGTTAAGAAAATTCAACATGGCAACTTAAAGCCTAAACATCTACTAATATTTATAAATTATTTTTTTAGAAACATATATGTATAATGGACTGGCAGGCCAATCCGTCCCATCTTATTATTAGTCCATCAAACTGACAGGTTAGGCGAAGATAGCCAATGCAAGCTGACAGATTGAGTCACCTAATTTGAACGGTCATTTTTGGTAGCTAGCAGATTGGTATCCTAAACCAAAGCCCACATTGTCATTCCTAATTGTATTCCTTTATCAACTTTTAAGATTTTTCAGACATATTAAAAAAAATCAATTATTAGATTTTTCACACATATGTTAAGAAAATCACTTATTGGAAAATTATAGTATTTATTTTGGGTAAATTTTAATTAAATACTCTTACTTTTTAATTTCTATAAAATAGTATTCAATATTTCCTTATAATAAAAATTATTAATAAAAAATAAATATTTTATAAGAATGAAAAAATTAACTAAAATGATTTTATTTTGGGTAATTTTTAATTAAATATTCTTACTTTTTAATTTCTATAAAATAGTATTCAATATTTCCTTATAATAAAAATCATTAATAAAAAATTAAATATTTTATAAGAATGATAAAATTAACTAAAATGATTTTTAATTCTAAAATTTCACTTAATTTGAAATAAAGTAGTAAAATTTTATTGTCTAATAGAATTCATGTAAATCTTTTTAACATAGAAATAATATAGGTAATGTTTAATAATACATTATTTTGAATATAATAATATAAATTCAAATGAAATTTATGTTTTCAGGAGTATATTCTGCTTCCAAGGTGAAGGGTTAGGGTAGGGAAATGAGTGAAATTAAAGACCGGTGTCATTCAACTTATTCCATTTGAATTTTATATGAATACTTTTTTAGTTCGAACTCAAAAAGAAAAGTTTTCAATTTCTTAAGAATTTGAAATTTGAAATGTTTATTTTTAATGTGTTTATTCATTATTTAAATATATCATTTTTAAGAAATATTGTTTCTTCATTTTTTTCAACAAAATTGTTCTTATATATAAAAGAATTGGGAATCTAACTTTTTAAGTTAAGAAAAAAATTCTAACGTTTTAGAAATGTCACGTTACCTATTTTTTTTATTTAGGAATTACGGTATAAAATTTTAAAATATTTTTATTAAATCTGATAAACATTTTTTGTTCTCACTAAAAACGTACTGTAGAAATATTTTCAAACTATTTATGACAAACTAAATAGATTTTAATTTTTTTTTTCTAAAAATCGTGATTCATGAAAAAATAATTCTTCTAACAAATGCCTCCAAACTCAAACATCTTGATTCATCTTATTAGATCAAATTGAATGATTTAGTCAAAATAATTTAAATTGAACTAGATCCGAATATACTGATAATATTTACTCTCACTCTCATAATAATAATTATTGTGTAAGACAAAAAAATAAATATCAAAATAATTATCATTTTAATTTTTTAATTAACACTAACTTTTCACTATATTTTTTATAATATTGATGATAAAGGTTAATTTTATAAATTTGTTACTTCCTCTAATTTTGTTTATTTAATAGTTTTTTGACAAAAAAATTAAGATGACAAATATTATTGAATGGAATGAGTAGATAAAAAGATGTTGATATGATGTTTTTAGGCAACATAATAATACCATTTAAGTATTTTTTTTTATCATATTGTTGATACAAAATAATCCTAAGGACCGATCAAAATTTAAATTCAAGAACCTTTCATTAAAAAACACAAGCAACTAGCACTTGTGTGAATTACATATTCCACTTTCATAAGTGGTTACAGTCCTACCAAGCATCTATCGTTGGCTTCTTTGTTACCCATTATTTATTAATAGCTTCTATATGCAGATCCATAGTTCATGTAATAGTCAAGTTAAATACATCAGGGATCATTGAGACAGATATTCATATGGGTTTGAGGGAGGTAATGAGATGGTTCTTCCAAATTTGGAGCAAGGGAAAAGAAAGTCGAGTGTTGATGAAGGCATTGGAGGCCATGTTCTTGGCTCTGATTACAAAATAGAAAGTGTGAAATGAAGGTATTTGAGAAGGATGTAAGTGCAGTTGGAGGGGACGGTTGGTAATTTGGTATGTGAGATATAAGCACAAAGCATATTGGGAGGTGATGAAGCGATTAGGGCAATTTACATGCAAGGCAAAGGCAACGAAGATGATAAAAGTGACAATACTGCAACGTGGGGGGTGACACGAGTAAGGATAAACACAGGAGTTTTCTAATTAGGTTTAAGGTCCATAACTTTTTTTATTTTAAATTAAAAATAAAAAACGATCAGCGCGTGGCAAAGAAAACTCCACGCGTTCGTGCACTTTCGTACTAAATTTTTTCGTAATATACAGCACTGCTCCGTCTTTTAATAGTATATTCAAACATTAAAGTTGAAATTGTTGATCAAATAAACAAAGAGTATTAAATGAATTAAATTATACATGTTTTAAATTCTACCTATTTATTTAATGAACTTAATTTTTAATTTAAATTCAATTCATCTTATTAATCATACATTAAATTTATTGATATAATTTATCGTCAACCCTAGAAATCTTTTAAAGTATATTCAAACATTAAAGTTAAAACTGTTCATCCAATAAAAAAAAGGTTGAAATTTTTTTAATAGTAATCTTTTGTCCACATATAGTAAAATCATTAACGCAAATCAGTAAAAATCATCTTTCAAAAAGTTCAAACAAACCAACACTTGCAGAAATTAAACGGACCACCTCCGAAACCATAATTTGTGCATTTCTTTATAAATAGACTTTAGACTAGAGAATTCTAGTTAGTTTATTTTGGAGATTATTTTTTAGGCAATTTAGGACATTAATTAAAGAATTAAAAATAAGAATATTTTATAAAAATTCAAACATTTAATAATTTTATTATATTTTATCATAAATCTTAGTATAATTACTTATTCCTTTTATCCCATTATAATTTTGTGTAAGAGAACAAAATATTCTAAAATAAGTTTTAATTTAATTTTTTAATGTAAATCATTTTTTATTTCATGTATATCTCTTATAATATCAGTGATGGACAGAAAATTTTATAAATTTATTAATAATACTATAAGATTAATTTTATAAATTAGTATTTTTTTCATTTATTTATTGTTTTTTATTTATGTAAAATAAATTATGATGATTATTATTTTGAGATAGAGGAGTGATTAATATCCTTGAGACTTGAGAGTCACTAATAAGAGGTCCCTAAATTTTTGTGCTATAAAGAAGTTTTTCGAAGAGAAAACATTCCTAGATATTTCAATAATGGTTCCTTGTCACTGGTATTCTTAAATGCCATCAATGCTCTTATTTCCTTATTTTCTAAATATACTTGATGCAATAGCCACTAGTCATGGCGCCACTAGTTATTTTAAGGCTTTATGTGTGTTACAAGGGATCGAGGACGTTTATGCATGACTGGGACCGGGACTGGGACCAGATTTACTGTAGTATCGGCAGTTAGTGCATTGTAACCATTAAATAAAAATTTAACAATTTAAATTTTTTTGGTTCTAATTTACCTAAATAAAATATAGTACGACTATATAATCACTTGATTTTTATCTGAAAATTTTGAGTTATTAACTGCATGCATGCATGAACGCATAGAAAAGTTAATTGCAGGAAATTCAAATTCGATGACCATGCATTTATTTCATGTTTTGTTTACTCTAATTTTAGTTTAGATTTTGTAATTACCAAAATTTGGAGTTATTCCATGTCAGATGGACGTGATCAAAGAAAACTCTAAGATCTCGCACGTTAGACTGAGAGTGACATTTGTTAAGAGGACAAGAAGGGGGGGGGAGAGAGACTTACAAAATAAAGGATTCTGATGCTCAAGTAAATACATAAGTTAGGAGAGTGTGAGTGAGTATAAAAAGAGTGAGATGGAATCTGATACTTATAGAATGGAGTGGGAGCTGAGAATCCTTGTTTTGGAGGGGCTATTACGGTGGTGTAACAACCCTTGCAGATAATTATTTGCTTGTAGATAATAACTAAGATAATTTTAACTTACAAATAATGAGTAGCTTATAGATAATTGAATACCTGTCATGAGATAAAGAGGTTACAACATATTCAAATAATAAAGTGGTTAGAGATAACTTGTTAGTTAGGGAGCCCAGCTGCCAAGGGCATCACGTCCGTGCTCCTGTGTTAGGACTGACATGGAGAGTTGACGTGTGTATCAAAGTGTCACATAGCTTGATGCGTGTATTGTGTGGACCTTGGACAATACCTAATCCCCCCAAGCTCTGAGATAGCTTGCGGGCAAAAGAGGTTGTCTAGTGTTGAGGGAGATTATCTCGTGTCGAGGGTAGTTGTAGCCCTGACAAGTAGGAGGGTCGCGAGTTTATCAATCCCCTAAGCATGGACAAGAGTCGTTTGTGTCGAGAGTGATAACCTTGGCAAGTGTAAGAGTTGTAGGTCTATGAGGCTTGTCAAACCCCCCAACCTAGACAAGTGTTGTTCGGACTGCTTTTGTCAAGTTGTCCGGGGTGGACATACTTTTGGTTTTGCAAGGGAAATTAGACGTGTCAGGTGAGGGAAGTCTCAATATTTGACAATTTTGTCATTCTTTTCACCGTTGGAGAGTGCATTGAAGACAAACGTTTTGTTTGTCTTTTTGTTGTAGGCTAGTACAGTGCATGCACGTTGCTCTTGCATACATGTCACTTGTGGAGTGGGCACCTACTGAAGACGCGGTAAGTGGGTGAGTGGAGTTGCGTTGTGGTGCGAAATTTTAGGGCAACATTTCAGTTCCTGCCAGATACCGAATAGTCGTGCCTCCACTTTAAATGGAGTTCATGTTTTGATTTATGACCACCATCGCTTTTATGCCTTTTCTTCCTAAAACTTCCTTGCCTTCGTGCTCGTAATTCCCATTCTTCTTCATTTGTCTTTTCACTTTCAAGGTTTTCTTCTTTGACAATGTCTTTCATTTTTTACTTTGCCATAGGCATGGGTGGTAGCGACTCTGGGAGTTTGATTTAGCAACCCCTGGTGGACTGAGAGGTCATCTCCAATGACAATTCCTCATCAGTGAAGACTCATTGTGGGGCTTCTGATAGCGAGTCCTCTTCCTCGGAGAGGTTCACGGTCTCATGCCACGTTGTTGGAGACACCTTGCCTCCGTAGAAAGGCACAACCTTTTGCTTCTTCTTTGGGGGAACCCATTCCAGGCACCATGATTCTTTTTTCTTCTATTTCTGGGAGAGCAAAGAGGAGTGGTGGTGGGGACGTTATGATGCAATCCTACCCCGCAAGGGCATTGGATAGAAGACTCCAAGAAGATTGGGCCAAAGATGCAAGAGAAGACCCTAGGGTTCTCATGAGCCTTAGGATAGATTTTGGACCCATGGGCTAAGTATGAGCCCGCTTATCTTTGTACATATCAGATTAAGGTTTCATTATTTTTTGGGCCTTGTATTTAGGGCTCCATAATATAGGTAAGGTACCCTAGAAATGTAGGATTTTTCAGTCCTTGTATTTTAGGGCAAATAGACTAGTTTTTGTATTAGGGGTAGTTTTGTAATTTCACATGCATTAAGTGAATATTTGATGTGTGTGGTTGGAAATAAATTTAATTGAATTAGGAGAAGTCCAATCCAATTAAATTTTAGAGGGGGAGGTGAGCATTTGCTTGCTACACCCTATTGCCACATCATATAGTAACACTTTGTGCATGTCCTTCATGCTTTACATACCTCATGACACCTAAGCACACTTAGTGGAGAATCTTAGACTTGATCTTGGATTAGTGGGCTGAACCATAGCTAAAATTCATTAATCATAATTAGTGAAATTTGGCTCCACAAATTCAATTTCAAATTCAAGTGAAATTTGAATAGAAATTCAAATTTCCCTCCAATTTTGTGTGAAACTTAAGCTATAAATAGAGGCCACGTGTGTGAATTTTTTGAACTTTGATCATTTGAGAATTACACTTCAAAGTTCAGACCTCTTCTGAGACACAAAATTTTGTGCTCCTTCTCTCCCTCTCCCTTTACTCATTGATCGAGGCCGTACCCGAATCAAATAAACATGAAAATGTAGTAACTAGGAAGTGATCCTAGGTCGTTTCCCAACGAGCAATTATAAGCCAAATGTTCATAATATACTTGCAGTAACAGTAACGATTGGGGGGGGGGGTTTGTTTGTTTTGTGATTTAAAGAACAGAACAAGTAAATTGGAATACGAAACTAATAATATTAAAAACGGGTTGTTTCCTCTGATTCAGAAGCCATTCTCTTGTCCTGGGTTATGGAGAATTCGTCCCTAATAGTTAACCACTTAATCCAACCCTATTTCAATTTACTAAGCGAAAATCAACTTAGGGTTGTCAATACGTGATTAGGAAACACATACACCAGTTAGCCCTTCGTCCATTAAGCATGAACGCAAGTTAGGCTCAGAGGCAATTAATCGAACACAAAGCGTACACAGATTAATGTTAACGAATTTGGGTTAACTGGTGAAGGGAAAACTGCCAAGAAGCCACATTATAAACGAAACCTCAAAGAGAGTTGAGCTTCGTCCTCAAAAGGAAACAACACCAAAATATTTAGCCTTCCATAGATTCAAACAGAAAATGTAAATGAAACTAAAAGCAGAAACATAAACGAAGCAGAAACGTAAATGAAGCAGAAACATAAATGAAGGCAGAAGAAGAAACAAGAACGAAATTGTAATTAGAAGTAGAAAATGGAAAATTGCATTACGTGAACAGTAGCATTAGAACCAAAAAACGTAAAAGCCATAAACCCTATGCTCTGAATAATAGTCTAACAGAATAGCCTTGCACAAATCCCAAGGTTGCTATTTAAAAAGAGTCACTCAAAGTCACTGGGTCCTATTACAATATTCTGGCCCAAAGCGAAATAAACACTGAACCACATAAAATAAAATTGCAATCTCCTAATTAGAAATTAACTAAGGTAAGCGCTGCTTTATTTGCCCTCTTCAAGTCCACAACCAAAATCCAGATTAAGCCCAATGTTTCATTAATTCCTGAAATTAGATTAAAAACATCAAATTAGCTAAATGAGCCCAAATAATAAAACTGCCTAATTAATTTGACAATTAAGACTAATAAGTAATTAAAATGGTGCAAAAAGGGTTTAAGAAATAGAAGAAAATGATGGCACATCAAAACCCCCCATACTTAGCCTTTTGCACTCCTGGGCAAAATGAAACTAAGAACAAAATCCACGGATATCAAAGAGAGACAAACAAAAACATTCACATATTTCTCAATGAACATGAAGGAATGAAAGTAATGGGTAACATCTAACATAAGGAGATTCGAAAAGTCAAGACATTCATGAAAATCATCCAAGCAACCCAATCATGGCAAAATAGTTAATTAGCTCAAGAATGAAAATTGATAAAGCCTCACAAGATATACACTCTATCTCTCAAGTGTCTAGGCTACTATTTACCCTCAAAGCACCCATGAAAACAAACACCACATAAACTTGGCAAGATTCTAAAATTGACAATCAACCCATAAACACAAGCACATGAGGATCAAAAGGTCTTTTAGGGTTGTAATGGGGCCAAGGACAAGGTATGGAAAAATATGGAATAAGTGGCTAAATCCCAAAGGAATAGAGGAACAATGGGGAATAAGTGCATATTAAGAAAAAAATGAAAAAAATAAAAAGAACTAAAGATAAAATTTAAACATAAAGAGTAGAACCAAGAGTCTCATCATTCTTTTTCCATTTAAGATCTTATTCACTCAACTTTATTGCTTTTCTTTTTCTTTTTCGATTTTTTTTTACTCTGTAGCCTTTGAGAAACAACATCTCATTCAGCATGTCCAACATTTAACCAATATACAATGTACATCAAGTATGGCCCAAAATACATCATGAAGCATAGCCAACAAAACATTTCCAATGAAACAAAAAACCCCCCCACACTTATTCCCAAAACAATTCCAAAGCTCCAAAATTCCTTAAGGATATGGTGATATCATGGTTTTTCACTTAAGGCTTGTAGTCAGCTTCAAAACAAGGAAAGGGAAACAAGGCTCAAAAGGGCTATCAAAGGAATTAATTCAAGGTAAGTCCATTTGGCTAGAAACTTATAAGAACAAAATTGCCTCAATCATTTCCAAATATGCATGTGAATTAGGAAGCATCAACAAGAATCAAGCCAATGCTATTGTGCAAGCAATCAATGGGGCAAAATACACCAAATGATTATGATGATGGATGGCTCAAATTCTCACAAAGGTAAACTCATCACTTTCAAATTGAGCTTTCAAAACTATCATGACATGTAGAGGAGAATCAAGGATTTCAAGTCACAAAATGTCAAGAACTTTTATTTTCAAAACAATTACCCATTTCTTGAACATATCCTATAATTCAAAGAAAAACATGCAAAGTCGTACATGCACACAAAATTGACCCAAAATATTAAACTAGAAATCCGACGAAACTAACAACATTAACAAATTAACAAATTAACACAACTAACAAATTAACAAAACCAACAAAACTAGCAAAACCAAAGAATACTCCCCCCATACTTAAACAACACATTGTCCTCAATGTAGCACAATTAAAAGATTAAAAACAATTAAACCATCAAATAGAATCGGACAAGTGTGATAAAAGCAAAGAAGGAGATAGGAAAAGAAGAACTCCCTAAGTTATGGTGGAGGAAGAGTAGGGTGGAGTAAGGAAGTCTCTTCCACCACTACGTCCACTAAAGAAGGGTTTGTGAGGAATGACTTAAGTCGATGTCCGTTGACCTTGAAGCTCTTGTTTGTGGAGTCGCTTTTGATCTCAACTGTACCATAAGGAAAAACATTAGTAACAACAAAAGGACCAATCCACTTAGACCTCAACTTACCACTCATGAGTCCAAGCCTAGAATTATACAATAATACTTTTTGCCCAACCATGAAGTCCTTCTTAACTATCATGCTATCATGGAACTTTTTGGTCTTTTCTTTGTAGAACTTGGCATTCTCATAGGCTTCTAGGCGTATTTCATCTAACTCACTCAGTTGCAACTTTCTTTCCTCACCAACTTGATCCATAGAGAAGTTGCAAGTCTTCACTGCCCAGTATGCTTTGTGCTCAATTTCCACTGGAAGATGACATGCCTTTCCAAAGACAACCCGATAAGGAGACATTCCTATGGGTGCTTTGTAGGCAGTCCGATGTGTCCAAAGAGCATCATCAAGCCTGGTACTCCAATCTTTCCTGCTTGGCTGCACAATCTTCTCTAAAATTCTCTTGATCTGCCTATTAGAAATTTTTGCCTGTCCATTGGTCTGGGGGTGGTATGGTGTGGATACCCTGTGTACCACCCCGTACTTTTTAAGCAAGGCATGCATTGTTCTGTTGCAAAAATGGGTTCCTTGATCACTAACAATTTCTTTAGGTACTCCAAACCTGCAAAACAGATTAGATCTGACGAAATCTGTAACAACTTTAGCACCATTAGTTCTAGTGGGCTTGGCTTCCACCCATTATGAAACATAGTCAACTGCAAGGAGAATGTAAACATAACCAAAAGAGACAGGAAAAGGGCCCATGAAACCGATACCCCAGACATCAAACACCTCACAGAATAGCATAGGTTGCTGAGGCATTTGTTGTTGCCATGTAAGTGTATTTCCTGCTCTCTGACACAACTCATAAGTGCTGCAGATCTTCCACGCATCTTTAAAGATGGTGGACCAATAAAAGCCACAATCAAGCACTTTGCGAGCTGTCCTTTGAACACCCAGATGACCTCCCGATGCGGAAGAATGACAGAACTGCAGGACTGAGTCAGTCTCATGATCTGGAATGCACCGTCTAATTACCTGATCACTGCACAATTTCCACAAGTAGGGGTCATCCCAAATAAAATGCTTAGCATCACTTTTAATTTTATCTTTTTGGGCCTTAGATGCTGAGGGAGGAAAAACAGAAGCAACTAAATAATTGACAATGTTAGCAAACCAGGGAGTAGAAAGAGAGTCAGAAATACTATACAGTATATACAAATGATCATCCGGGAAATCATCCCGAATGGGTGAATCCGCATCAGATACACGTTCGGTCCAACTCAAATGATCAACAACTAAATTTTGTGCTCCGCTCCTATCACAGATCTCCAAGTCAAACTCTTGGAGCCAGAGCATCCATTAGATCAACCTAGGCTTAAAATCAGCCTTCTTCAACAAGTACTTTAGAGCTGCATGGTCAGTATAAACAATAATGCAGGTACCAAGCAAATAAGATCAAAATTTTTCAAGAGCAAAAACTATGGCTAAAAGCTCTTTCTCAGTAGTAGTATAATTCGCTTGGGCAACATCTAAAGTCCTAGAAGCATAATATATCACCCTGGGCAATTTATCAATTTTCTGAGCAAGGACAGCCCCCAATGCATAATTTGATGCATCACACATAAGCTCAAAAGGGGCTGTCCAGTCGGGTGCCTGGATGATGGGGGTGGTAGTCAGCGCTCTTTTGAGGCAATCAAAAGCCTCTTTGTATCTGTCATTAAAGTCAAACTCCACCTCCTTTTGCAACAAGTTGGACAGTGGAAGGGCTACTTTGCTAAAATCTCTTATAAAGCGCCTGTAGAATCCTGTATGACCAAGAAAAGATCGCACCTCTCGCACACAAGAGGGGTAAGGCAATTGTGAAATAACAGAAATTTTTGCAGGATCTACTTCAATACCCTTATTGGAAATAATGTGGCCTAAAACTATACCTTGCTCAACCATAAAATGACATTTTTCAAAATTTAGAACAAGATTAGTTTCGATGCATCTATTCAAAACTTTTTCCAAACTATCCAAACAACCATCAAAAGAGGATCCATATACAGTGAAATCATCCATAAACACCTCTATGCAATTTTCTAAGAAATCATTGAAAATACTAATCATGCACCGCTGGAAGGTACTGGTGGCATTGCACAGGCCGAAAGGCATCCTCCTATAGGCAAAAGTGCCGAAGGGGCAGGTGAATGTGGTCTTTTCCTGATCCTCAGGAGCAATAGTAATTTGCATATAACCAGAAAAACCATCAAGGAAACAGTAGTGAGATTTACCTGTCAGGCGTTCATGCATCTGGTCAATGAATGGCAGGGGAAAATGGTCCTTTTTGGTAACCTGGTTCAGCATCCTATAGTCAATGTAGACTCTCCAACTGTTCTGCACCCGCGTAGGAATCAACTCCTCCTCATTTTTTATCACTGTGAGGCCGGTCTTCTTCAGGACTACCTGGACGGGACTCACCCATTGGTTGTCGAAGATAGGATAAATGATTCCATCTTGCAAAAGCTTGGTTATCTCCTTCTTCACTACATCAAGAATCACCGGGTTGAGTCTTCTCTGTGACTGTCTTACTGGTTTAGCTCCATCCTCTAAATTTATTCGATGCATACATGTGGATGGGCTAATACCAGGAATGTCCGCCAGGGTCCAGCCTATAGCCTTCTTATGCTTCTTGAGAATAGACAACAACTTCTCCTCTTGCTCATCAGCAAGGGAGGCAGATATAATCACTGGAAAGCTTTTGCTATCATCTAAGTAAGCGTATTTTAAATTTGATGGCAGAGGCTTCAATTCTGGTGTGGCCGGCTGGATAGTGGTAGAAGGAGATGGTTTTTCAGCCTATACCTCATAAAGAAAGTCAGAGGTATGTGTACTTCCTGAAACATGGTTAGTCCTATCTGACTTTATAAAATCAATCTCGAGAGGTAAAACACCACCACCAAACATGCAATCAATATCAATTTCAGATTCACTCTCAGCATCAAATTCAGACATATGATCAAGTACAATTTCAGACTCAATGCATGAAGAGTGAGAGGCATGCAGATTAGAGTAAAGATCAGTCATGTATTCATCAACAACATGGTCAATTATTTCAGCACGAAATACAGAAAGATCTTCAGATGGGTATTTCATAGCTTTCAGAATATTAAAATGAACAGTTATATCACCAAACTCCATGGTTAGTGTGCCTGCATATACATCTATCTTAGTTCTAGCAGTTTTCATAAAGGGTCTGCCTAGAATGATGGGAACTGATCCTTGAGAAAATCCATCCTCCATATTCAAAATATAAAAATCAACAGGGAAAATCAGTTCACCAACTCTAACTAAGACATCTTCTATGAAACCAACAGGATAGGAAACACTTCTATTAGCTAAATGAATTACCACATCAGTTGACTGCAAGGGACCTAGAGATAGAGAATTAAAAATAGACAGAGACATAACACTAACAGAAGCTCCTAAATCTAGCATGACATTGTCAAACTTACTATTCCCTATAATACAAGATATGCTGAATGTACCTGGATCTTTACATTTTTCATGAATTTGGGGGGACAAATTTACCAATCAATGCGGAGACATTTCTGCCCATGCTAATTCGTTCACTTCCTTTAAGCTTCTGCTTATTAGTGCACAACTCCTTCAAGAATTTAGCATATCTTGGAATTTGCTTTATTGCATCCAGCAGAGGTATGTTTACCTCTACTTTTCTAAATGTTTCCAAGATCTCTTTCTCTGCCTCTTCCATTTTTTTGTTGGAAACTGCTCTTGGAGGGAATGGAAGAGGAGGGATGTGCTGCTTCTGCAAATCAAAATTACCAGTGGAAGATTCACCTGCACAGAAATTGTTAGGTAAATTTTTGTCATCACCTTTTTCTGGAGTAGAGTGAAGTTTGGCAGGTTCACTTGCAGATGAGAAAGGTGCTACGGGTTGAGGTCCTTGACACTGCTTTCCCGACCTCAATGAAATGGCACTAACATTTTTGGGATTTTGGACAGCTTGAGAAGGCAGCTTGTCAGAATTCTGGGACTGTTGTTGATTTAATTGTGTAGCCAATTGTCCCATCTGATTAGTTAAGCTCTGAATGGAGGCTCTGGTCTCTTGTTAAAACTGCATGTTCTGCATAGTCATTTGCCTCACAAGTTCTTCGAGGGAAGGTTGCGGAGGAGCCTCAACTGTTTGTTGTTTCTGGGGTTGTTGCTGTTGTTGGATTGGTGGAGGAATGTATGGTCTGCTTGGGCCAGCAACATTTTGGAAGGAAGGAGCAGGTTGCTGTTGTTGTTGTTGAGGGCTAGACCATCTGAGATTAGGGTGATTCCTCCATCCAAGGTTGTATCTATTGCTGGAGAGGTCATAATTGTTCTGCTGTGGTTGATTTTGTTGTTGAGGTTAAGGAGGTCTATTGTAAATGTTTGCAGCATAAGCTTCTGGCTGCTCAATTGCTCCAGGTTGCTGCATGGAAGGGCAGAGGTCTGTATGGTGGTCAGTAGAGGAGCATAAACCACAGACTCTTGCGACTGGTACAGATTTCTGATTCAAGGCCAGCTGGGTTACCAAGTTAACCAATGCATCTAGTTTGCCTTCAAGCTTCTTAGTTTTAGATGATGCAGATGAGTTTGTAGCTACCTCATGCACTCCTCTAATGACTATGGCATCATTTCTGGCGCTAAACTGCTGGGAGTTGGAAGCCATCTTCTCAATCAAGTTTCTGGCTTCAGCAGGAGTCATGTCTCCAAGGGCTCCACCACTGGCAGCATCTATCATACTTCTCTCCATATTATTGAGTCCTTCATTAAAATATTGGAGAAGAAGCTGCTCCGAAATCTGATGGTGAGGGCAACTGGCACATAGTTTTTTAAATCTCTCCCAGTATTCATATAGGCTCTCTCCACTGAGTTGTCTAATACCTGAGATATCCTTCCTGATGGCCGTGGTCTTGGAAGCAGGGAAAATGTTTTCTAAGAATACTCTCTTAAGGTCATCCCAGCTCGTGATGGACCTTGGAGCAAGGTAATACAGCCAATCCTTTGCCACTCCCTCTAAAGAATGAGGAAAAGCCTTCAGAAATATGTGATCCTCTTGGACATCTGGGGGTTTCATGGTGGAGCAGACAATATGAAATTCTTTCAGATGTTTGTGCGGGTCTTCACCTACAAGGCCATGAAACTTTGGAAGCAAATGGATCAGTCCAGTTTTAAGAACATATGGGACATCCTCATCAGGGTATTGGATGCACAAGCTTTCGTAGGTGAAATCAGGTGCAGCCATTTCCCTTAGAGTCCTCTCACAGGGTGGGGATTGTGCCATGTTCTCAGAATGTTCAAAATCAGAATGCTCAAAATTGTAATGCTCAAAATCAGGATGTTCAAAATCACCAATAACAGAATGCACAGATTCACGAGTAATGGAATGCTCAGGATGATCAAAAGGTATAAAATGATGCCTAACTAATCTATGAAATGTCCTATCTATCTCAGGATCAAAGGGTTGTAAGTCAGATGGATTGCCTCTAGTCATACACTACATTCAGCATGCACAACTAGTTGCCTTGTCATGTAAATGAAGGTGTAGGTTTGAACTACAACTACCCTCAAATGATATCCAAATGACTTGAAATTTTGTGAGCCACCTTATAAAATGATGAGAAGATAGCGCATAAAATTTAAAATCAAAATTCAAAGTCTAACTATGGAAGCTAAAAATGGTAGGTTGAGAAAAATAAGTGAATAAAACTTGAAAAATAAAAAACTTTTGACAGAATCACTTTTTTTGCACGATGGAGACCTCAGCCAGCCTTTGGCAAGCTGCCACGGCGTAGGAAATTTTTTTTCTACCCCAAATACATATATAATAATTGCGATTCTGATAACCGGAGCAAAAGTTATGGCCATTTGAAGTTTTGACAAAAACAAAATTTGCTACTTTTTTGGAATTTCCAAATCTGACCAAACTAAAGGCTCTAGCTATTTTTCCCACAAAATATAGATTAAAAGAAGTTAGCACAAAAAAATTCAGCCAAAAATAACAACCCTAGCTACTAAAACAAAAAATCCCAAATAATTCAACATGGGTGGTCGCTAAAATCCGTCGCTACATGATTTCTACTACCACTCTGTTTTGCCGCAAGCAAAAGTGGTCGCTATGTCCGTCGCAAAACACTATTCACAGCAAAACACCCAAAACTGAAACAGGGGAAGCGCTTAATAGGAAAACTAAAATAGAACATACACTAAACAAAATAACAAGACACTAAACAACACTAACACAAGCACTAACACAACACTAACAATTAAACATAAAACACGAAATAATTAAACACTAACACGACACTAGCTATTATGAACCTTTGGACACTGCTCCCCGACAGTGGCGCCAAATTTGATCGAGGCCGTACCCGAATCAAATAAACATGAAAATGCAGTAACTAGGAAGTGATCCTAGGTCGTTTCCCAACGAGCAATGATAAGCCAAATGTTCATAATATACTTGTAGTAACAGTAACGATTGGGGAGGGGGGGTTGTTTGTTTTGTGATTTAAAGAACAGAACAAGTAAACTGGAATATGAAACTAATAATATTAAAAATGGGTTGTTTCCTCCGATTCAGAAGCCATTCTCTTGTCCTGGGTTATGGAGAATTCGTCCCTAACAGTTAACCACTTAATCCAACCCTATTTCAATTTACTAAGCGAAAATCAACTTAGGGTTGTCAATACGTGATTAGGCAACACATACACCAGTTAGCCCTTCGTCCATTAAGCATGAACGCAAGTTAGGCTCAGAGGCAATTAATCGAACACGAAGCGTGCACAGATTAATGTTAACGAATTTGGGTTAGCTGGTGAAGGGAAAACTGCCAGGAAGCCACATTATAAACGAAACCTCAAAGAGAGTTGAGCTTCGTCCTCAAAAGGAAACAACACCAGAATATTTAGCCTTCCATAGATTCAAACAGAAAATGTAAATGAAATTAAAAGCAGAAACATAAACGAAGTAGAAACGTAAATGAAGCGGAAACGTAAATGAAGCAGAAACGTAAATGAAGGCAGAAGAAGAAACAAGAACGAAATTGTAATTAGAAGCAGAAAATGGAAAATTGCATTACGTGAACAGTAGCATTAGAACCAAAAAACGTAAAAGCCATAAACCATATGCTTTGAATAATAGTCTAACAGAATAGCCTTGCATAAATCCCAAGGCTGCTATTTAAAAAGAGTCACTCAAAGTCACTGGGCCCTATTACAATATTCTGGCCCAAAACGAAATAAACACTGAACCACATAAGATAAAATTGCAGTCTCCTAATTAGAAATTAACTAAGGTAAGCGCTGCTTTATTTGCCCTCTTCAAGTCCACTACCAAAATCCAGATTAAGCCCAATGTTTCATTAATTCCTGAAATTAGATTAAAAACATCAAATTTGCTAAATGAGACCAAATAATAAAACTGCCTAATTAATTTAACAATTAAGACTAATCAGTAATTAAAATGGTGCAAAAAGGGTTTAAGAAATAGAAGAAAATGATGGCACATCACTCATCTTCTCCTTCCTTCATGCTCTTATCCATGGCTTCCTATGGTGGTGAGCTTCTTCTTGACTCATCTTCTCCTTGAAGTGGCATCTCCAATCATCTTTCTTCCTTCTCCATTCCGCTGCCATTGATATTCAAGAAGCAAAGGACTCCATTGATGAAGAAGATCCAAAGCCTACAAGCTCCATATGGAGCTACATCATGTGGTATCAGAGCATCTTCGTCTAGGTGATGTTCTTTTGCTTCCTCTATCTTTTTGTTCAGTCAATTCACTTTAATTCCTTGTTATTCATCTTATTCTCCATGCATATCCTCCATTGTCTTGTGGTTTGGTGCTGTTTTAGAGTAGATTCAAAAAAATAAACCGATTAAATCTTAGATCTACACTTGTTCTTGCATTTCTATTGTTCAAATTTTATTGATCTACTCTTGAATCATGTTTTGTGTTGATTTTAGGTTCTATAATTTTTCAGTCATAATCTTCTTGTGCTGAACCTTTAGATCTAAATTTTCTTCCAAAATATTGATTAGAAAAAAAAAACACAAAAAACTAAGTGTAAATCACTTAATCCATGTTGTCTTAGAGTCATGTTTAGTCATAATAATTGTCACATTATGTTCTATGTTTATGTTGAATTTTAATTTAGTTGATTGAATTCTAGATACATTTGTTCATGTATTCTTGTCATTCTTAGCCTATCTTTTGAATTTTGAGTCTAATTCATGCATGTTATTTATTTCAGAACATGTTCTAAATCAATTCCTAGAAGTAATCTTGTTGTTGAACTTTTTTTTTGTTTTCTAAGTTTCCTACATGATGCCTATGATGAAGTTGAGTTGTGGTGCTGAGTTGTGGCTGGATTTGTGAATCAAAATAAGTCTTAAGCACTTTTGAATTGTGTTATTCAAGATAATTGAGCATAAGCAAACACAAATTGTAACTATCCAAGCCTTAAGAAACATAAACACTACTCTTGATTTCTAGGTTGAAATCGTTGGTGCTAGCAGCTTGGACATATGAACTTGTATAAATTACTGAGAATCGGTCACTACGAAGTTTGAGATGAATTTTTTACTGAATTTTCTGGACATCTGTACCAAAATTATAAAAAAAGAACCAAGTGATTTAGATAAAATTAGAAAATAATAAAAATCACACAAGTTGGCAGAAAAATCAGTGTCCTGGAAAAAAAAAGTGAAAGGGAAGTGTGCTTGTTGTTTTGGCTCAAAATTTGTTCTATAATTGGTGCCTATTTTATACCAATCTTAGTTCTGAAATTTATATTAAAAATTATTGTGAAAACAAGTGCCAAAACTAGAGGTTTCTTGAGTCTTTTTTTAGTTTTTCTACTCTAATCTACTCTAGTGCCATTCTAGGTTTCTCTTTGAGTCCTAGCTTGCTTTTGTGTGCTTTTCATTGCTTTAATTGTTGAATAATACTTGAAAAATTGTCTTGTTAAAATTCTATTGGTTTAGCTTTCATTTCATTTTTTTTGGTCTTTGGTTATTGCTTGTCTCTTTGTTTCCTTGTTTGTGAGTTGCCATATAGGGAATTGGAAAAGAGGATTGGTGCCATCCCTTAAAGAATTTGAGTAAAGAAGCAAGGGGCCAACCACCTTAAGAGCTATTGGACTAAGAAACACTCTAAATTGAGTGAATCACCAAAGAGAGAACAACCACCAAAATTGAGGACCTTTTTGTAATTTCTTTTAATTGAGAATTTACTTACCTTCATTCCTTTCAAATTTTGTAACAAAAATGCCTTTCATTGGAAGTAAGTTGGGAGCCTCCAATAGGTCATCCTACTTTCATTTGTGTGTAATAATTTTAGGCAATTTTTCCTTAGGATAATGAGTGTTTTGTTGGGAACCTTAAATGAGGTCATCCAAACACTCTTAGGATCCGCCTAGTTTACATTTCTTTCACTTTAATTTCTTTCTTACTTTCATAGTTTATTTTCTTTACTAGCCACACCTAGTTTATCTTGTTATTGCATAGTACTTTCTTCTTTCTTATCACGCTTATCTTGAGTTCTTTTGGAACCTTAGCTTTTACCTTTTTTATAAACCCCCAACAAGAAAGAACCACAACTTAGGAACCAACATGAGTCATCATTCATCTAGTGTTAATGGTGAGGGTACTAGTCATAAGGACCCTCTATCTAGAATCTTAGATGAGTTGAGTTCCCTCAAGTTATGGAAAGAAAAACTAGAAAGAAAAGAAAAAGGAAAAGAGAGGTTAAAAATAAATCAAGACGAGAGGGAACAAATAAGGGAAGAAGAAAGAAGGAAAATACTAAAAGAGTTAAGAAAAGAAAAACATGCCTCCTATAGTAGTCATAACTCTTGCAAGAGCCTAAGTGAAGAACTTCGTGACTATTATGAAGGAAGGCATAGGTCACATCTTAGACCTCACTCCCATAGGAGAGAAAAGGAAAGAAAGCCTCAAGAGGCTAACATTAACCTCCCATACTTACATGGAAAGGACAATGTAGAGGCTAACTTAGATTAGGAAATGAGGGTAGAGCAACAACTTAAAAGGAAGTCTACTTCAAAATCTTATGGCTCTCACTCTTATCCAAAGAAACACCAAGGTCAAGGCATCTTAGGGGTGACACCTTCTAAGCCCAAAGATGATAAGGGGAAGACAATAGAAAAGCAACCCCTTAAGGCTAGTATGCAAGAGAAGACTAGCTCCATGAAGTGCTTTAAATGTCTTGGAAAAGGACACATTACTTGTCAATGCCCCACCAAGAAAACCATGATTATGAGGGGCCAAGACATTTATAGTAGCCAAGATGAGGCTACTACTTCACCTTCCTCTAGTGAAAGTGAAGAAGTAAAAGGGGAAGAATCTAGTGAAGAGATCTACCCCCAAGAAGAAGGACAACCTTTAATGGTTAAGGAGGAGTGTAAGGAGGTAAGTGTCTCCTCCAAGAGGTTAGCTAAGAAGGAAAGGCATTTTGAAATAAAGAAAAATATTAAATAAATTTCCCCTCTTAGACAACCTCCACATTTTCTCCTTTGTAAAAAGACACTTGTTAGCATTGCCACACCTCTTAGGCTTGAGTTTATTCCTCAAGTAAAGAAGTTGTTGGATGAGGTTTGGTTTGCAAGAGCATCCTTGTACTTTGTTGGTGCCCAAAATAGGTATTATTAGGCATCAAATCCCTAAAATAGGTGGTATGATGAATGTTTTGAGTGATGCAACCCTCTTTTGTAAAATCACTCGTGCACCTAACATCTTTATGATTTGTGTACATAGGGACTCATTAGGTAGGTTTGTTCTTATTTTTAGTTTCAATACAAACTTAGGTACTCATATGGGACACCTTAGGTTTGTCATACTTTTTGGTAGGAATAATCAACATGAAAATACAGAAAAAAGTATGTTTTATTGCATTACTTTTCTTAATTTTTTAAATAGTGATAAGGGGTTCCCATGAACCCTAAGAGAATAAAAATCATTCCTGAGTGGCCCACTCTACCAAGTATAAGAAAAATTTGGGGCTTCCATGACTTAACAAACTTTTACAAAAGGTTTGTCCCATATTTTTCTATACTTGTAGCACCACTCATTGAGTTGGTGAGGAACCATGTTCCTTCATGGGAACATGCCCAGGAAATGGGTTTTCAGACCTGATCTTACTTCAACATACCAAACACCTCTAATACATATGTTTTTGTTCTTTTTACAGGTGTTGAGAAAAAAAGCACAGAGTTTTAAGAACATCGGGATTTGAGGTCAAATCCTTTTCAAGGGGGAGGGAATGATGCAATCCTACCCTACAAGGGCATTGGATAGAAGACTCCAAGAAGATTGAGCCAGAGATGCAAGAGAAAGTCCTAGGGTTCTCATGAGCCTTAGGGTAGATTTTGGGCCCATGGGCTAAGTATGAGCTCGCTTATCTTTGTACATATTAGATTAAGGTTTCATTATTTTTGGGCCTTGTATTTAGGGATCCATAATATAGGTAAGGTTACATAGAAATGTAGGATTTTTCAGCCCTTGTATTTTAGGGCACCTAGACCAGTTTTTGTATTAGGGGTAGTTTTGTAATTTCAATGCATTAAGTGAATATTTGATGTGTGTGGTTGGAAATAAATTTAATTGAATTGGGAGAAGCCCAATCCAATTAAATTTTAGAGGGAGAGGTGAGCATTTGCTTGCTACACCCTATTGCCACATCATATAGTCACACTCTGTGCATGTCCTTCATTCTTTACTTGCCTCATGACACATAAGCACACTTAGTGTAAAATCTTGGACTTGATCTTGGATTAGTGGGATGAACCATATCTAAAATTCACTAATCATAATTAGTGAAATTTTGGCTCCACAAATTCAATTTCAAATTCAAGTGAAATTTGAATAGAAATTCAAATTTCTCTCCAATTTTGTGTGACACTTAGGATATAAATAAAGGCCATGTGTGTGCATTTTTTGAACTTTGATCATTTGAGAATTACACTTCAAAGTTCAGACCTTTTTTGAGGCACAAAATTTCGTGCTCCTTCTCTCCCTCTCCCTTCACTCATCTTCTCCTTCTTTCAAGCTCCATGGCTTCCTATGATGGTGAGCTTCTTCTTGACTCATCTTCTCCTTGAAGTGGCGTCTCCAATCATTTTTATTCCTTCTCCATTCTGCTACCATTGCTATTCAAGAAGCAAAGGACTCCATTGATGAAGAAGATCCAAGGCCTACAAGCTCCATATGAAGTTACATCACGTTAAGCTTTCCCTTAGTGCGCGGCGTAGCCATAGTGCTGGGTTGCCATCGTTCCCCCCTGTTGTGTTGGCTATGAGTGGGTGAGGGACGATGTTTTGAAATATCGATACTCCCTTACTTTTATGATGAGTGTCACCGCTATGCAACGTCAAGTAAAATTGGCTAATCCGGAGGATTCCTGCAAGCTAGCCGTTCAGGCTTGTGGGAGCGATGATTTCCCTTTTTTGAGAGTGGTGTTGAGCAGTTCGCCATTATTTTTTATGTATAGGTGTCTCTTCAAGGTCTTGGGTCTGGTTCTCCCCTTGATCACCTTTCAATGTGCTCTGCTTGAGCACTTAAACGTATCCCTTTCTCAACTCCACCCCAATAGTTGGGCCATGGTGAGGGCCTTCGAGGTCTTATGCTCTTTCTTCAATATCTGACCTAGTGTGTCGGTGTTCCTGTATTTTTTTTAGATGATGATGACAGGCAAAACCGGTTGGGTCTCCTTGAACAGGATATTGAAGAAGCTATTCGAGTTTGACTCAAATGTGTTTCGCTGGTTCAAGGACCTTTTTTTCAAGGTCCTGGCTACTAACGTCGAGGCTGATACGAGGAGCCTTGCATCCCATTCTACTGGTAGTTTGACCCTACTAGGTTTAAGTATTTCAACAAGGATCTGTTGACCCTTGTGAAGAGGGTCAACAAGGCCATCTTGGAGCAGCGGTCGACCTTGCTGGATACACGGTGACGCGGGCCATTTTGTCTCTTCCCTTGCAGGCGATCCCCTCGCCACCTTGGATGGTAAAATGTTTTGCCTTGTCTTCCTCTTTTGTGTCTGAAGTATGTTGTGGCCCGAATTAACATTTTTTATGTCTTGTTTTGTAGGTATAATGGATGACTTTGCCTGGAGGCCCCTAGTGAAGTAGGTCGGACCCACTGCTGGGGTTGGCCCTATTGATAAAGTTGCTGAGGTCTCCCCCAGCATGCCTTCCTTTGTTTTGGCTAAGAGGAAGCACGATGATGGTGCTGAAGTGTGTTCACAACCGGCAAGTGTACCGGATCGCACAAGTAGTATAAAACGGTAAGAACCGAGTATCGAACTCTCGGGGAACTTGTGTTATCTGGCAAGCTATTTCGATAAATAGGCGTCTGGTATGAAAATATGACTGTGGTTATGAACATGTATTTAAACTATCTAGGCAAAAAGAAAGAAAATCACGCAAGAGAAATACTGTGTAAAAACAAGTAGAGAATGCGTTGGTCTTCCTCATAGGTTCCTGATGCTAAAATGGATGTTCTCTATCTAACAATGCTCATGCGTTCCTATGTTGTCTCCTGGACTGCTAGACCCCAATTCCTCATGATAGTCTAGCCTAGTCCTAATCAAGCCTCGTCCGCAGATTCCTCTTGTAAGACTAAACTCAATCAAGACCGCATTAAGACACACATACACAACTAAGTTCTTGTACCCTGATTCCTCGTGATAGCATAACAACTTAGTCCCGTACTATCAAGGACTTTAGAATTAGACCAATTTCCATTGTGGAATGACCTTAACAAAGCATGCATCTACATGATCAAGGTAAAAGCATACTGGAATGAAAAGCAGATAGCACAGAGAACACACAAAACATCATTATATAGATAGAAATATATTTACATCAGGTACCTACAGGGAAGATCCAACAGAGGATTTAGCTTTCCATAGTCCAGAAACCTCCTTTACAACAAAGAGAAGAACAAGATGAAAGACTGCAAAAACACAAGTGGTGAGGATGTCTCCTTCACCTCTAGGATCTCACAATCACTCACAAACTCATCTCAAGCACTCAGAACGGCTTCCGCTTCGAACTCGCGTCTCTACAGATCTTCACACAACAAAATCTCTCATAACTCTTTGGAACTTGGACCTTTCTCTCTCTAGAACCTTCGTGCATGTAGAACTTCTCAAGAAAAGTGCCAAAATCCCCTTGCAAATTTGATTTCAGGCTTAAATAGGTGACCTTGTTCATGCTCGTGCGCTTAGCGCAGATCTGGATCGCTTAGCGCGTATAAGTGGATTTTGGCTTAGCGCGCTTGTTTCGCTTAGCGGATAAGCTAAAGCAGTGCGCTTGATGACCTGGAGCGGTGTGCTTAACGAACTTGACAACTCATCTTCTTCTGGATTCTTCCTCGCGCTTAGCCACTGAAGGTTGCGCTTAGGGAATTCTCGCTAAGCTTGCAACTTGGCTTAGCAAAAGAGTGAAAAACAACACTTTGCCAAAGTTGCCTATTTAACCTGAAATTGTGAGAAATTGATTATTAAACGCCCAAAACAAAATTATAAATTATTTATTACCTATATTTAACAAAAAGTACTTATAGTATTACAAAACAACCATAAATTGGGAAAGTTTGATACAATATACACAGGTTTTATACACAAAAGTTAGTCGTATTCATCGACTAACAAAGTGTTAGACTACAAAAAGTCGAGGGCCCCTTCTAGTTTTCAAGCTATGAGGGAAGTTGTCGAGTTGATGCCTGGTTTGGGTCTCCCCTCGGGTTTGCAAGGTCTGCCTTCGGCTCCGTCGGCTGTCCAGGTTATCACTTCTATTGTTGCTATTGTTGCTGCTCCTGCTCCTTTGCTTCTTCCTACTGCATCTGTTTAGAAGATTTCTACTTCTCCAGCCACTAATGTTAATACATCGACTGCTTCAGCCAACCTTGTCGAGGCTCCTCTGTCCACCGTTGCTGCACCCTTGTTGAGTGTCGGCGTGGCGACCACGAGTGCTCCTATGATGCCACCTCCTCCTTTTTCATCTCCACTGGTTCACCACTCGGCTGTGTTGGCGTCAGCGTTGCCTTCCATCTTTTCTCACCCTAGTGTTTCTTTGGATCACATCTATACTTCTCGCGATGCTTATTCACTATGGGGTATAGGTTACAAGCCTGAGCAGAAGACCTCGATTGGTTTTGTGTCAACCTATGATAAAAATCTTATTCAGTCAGCTGGGTTCATAATGCTACTGATTTTGCCAAGGTCTTCCTCTAGCGAAGTTTGGTGATCCTGGAAAAGTATGCGCAAAGGCACCAAGAGGCTCTAAGCAGGGTGGCGTCCTTGGAGGCTAAGGTTTCCAAAATTTAATAATGTAGAAACTTACAAGGATGCACCTTGCGTACCTTAGATTTATGTGGATGCAAACTTTGGCCATGGGGAGGCTCACCAAGGGTGGACCTTTGGTTTACCTAGCTTATAGAGATGTGTCGAGGCTCACCAAGGGCGGACCCTGGGTTTGACAAGCCATTGGAGAAGCAAGACTCATCAAGAGCGGACCCTGGGTTTGACGAGCCTTTTGAGAAGTGAGACTGATCGCCCCCCATTGCAGTTACTTTTTGTGCATTTATGTCTCAAGGAAATTTCAATGGGGGTTTACCAGAAAGCGCACCGGATCATCAAGTATTTAATATTAAAACGAATGAATTTGAGTATCGAACACAGGGAACTAATGTTAGCCTAAATTAAGTTCAGAATTGAAGCATTGTTGAGATAACATGTATAAGTGATAATTTCAGACAGAATTTAAACTAAACTATTATGCTAAAAACTATAAAATGCAAGGTAAATAAAATGACAGCAGTAGGTAGATATGTTGGGTCTTTCTAACAAACAAGCTGATGCATAGAAATATATTTCTCTAATCAATCGTGCTCTTGTGTTCTATGCTGTAGCCTAAATTACTAAACCCTCGATCCCTCATCAGGTTGAATATCCAAGCTTCATCCGCAGATCCCTCATGTAAGACTACACCCAATTTAGATAGCCCTCTTAGGTTTAGACTAACTTAAACTGAGTTTCGTCCGCAGATCCCTCATGTAAGACTAGACTCAGCTCAAGTAGCTTACGGAAGTTTAGCCTAATTTAGCCTAAGCTTCGTCTGCAGATCCCTCATGTAAGACTAGGCCTAAACTAAACAACATTATTGTAATAACATAATTAAAACCAAAACTTAACCCGCAGATCCCTCATGTAAGATTAAGTTTCGATCCTGCCTCAATCAAGTTCTAGGGCAACAGTACATTTCCCAATGCTAAAGTCACCTAACTGTGCACACAAGTGGGTGATCAGACCAAAAGCATACAAACATCAAGCATTGAATGAAGCATTGAACGCAAAAAACATAATCAATTAGATATTAGGTATTTACATCAGCTGTTCATTAGAAATCCCCAACTAGGGTGTTTAGCCAGCTATTACAAAGAAACTCTAACAATTAATGAGATTAAAGGCAAAGAATGATAGTTTCTTACACATGAAGGGGGATTCCTCCTCCTCTTCTTAGCATCTTACACTCACTCTTTACTCAATAATCTCTCTCAAATGACAAAACCTAGGCTTCAATGCCCAAGTTGCTCCTCTTTGCTGCTTCCAGGGCTCTTTGCCCAAAATGGGCACTGTGGCTACTGTGGAATTCTGTGCCCTGGGCATTCTCTACCCAAATTCTGCATAAGACAGGCTTTAAATAGGCTCTAAAATCGCGACGCTGCACTTAGCGCCACCCTCACGCTTAGTGCGAGTAAGTGAAATTGGGCTTAGTGCCAGTCTCGCGCTTAGCCTGGCTGAAGGCACCTGCTGCGCTTAGCACACTGATCTCATGCTTAGCGTGCGGCTTTGATGCTGATGGTCTACCAGATTCTCCTGTGCGCTAAGCGCGCTGAAGCTGCGCTTAGCGGTGGATATGCGCTTAGCCTAATTGCTGAGCTTAGCTCCACTGCTACTTTTTGCAATTCAAAACTTGTCCTCTTTTTCACCTGAAAATGCACAAATTTCATCATTAAATCCAATGGAAATGTTCTAGAGACAGGGTTAACCATAAAACAAGATTTATTTACAAAATTTACTCGAAAATGACCATAAATTGGGGAACTATACAAGCTTTGGAAAATGATTTCTATACAAAAGTTAGTTGTATAAAGCGACTAACAAACTCCCCCAAATTTACAGTTTTGCATGTCCTCAAGCAAAGAAAGAATAGTTCACTTGTCCTCAAGTGACACAGATAGTGGCCAATCAAAATTAAATGGTGTCTGATTCATCAAGGACATTAACCATATGAACTGAATATCATGGAATGCTTAAATCAATTACTTCTCACAAGCATGCAGTTTTTCAAAGATAAGAGCACAAGTATTAGAGTCACAGCTGAAATAAGCTAGTAAGCATAAGAGAAATCAAGGAAGGATCATCAACCAAAACCTTACAGTCATTGTTGCATTCAAGCTCAAGTGTTTAGGGTTATTCCATCATAAACAACCAACACAAGTTCCAACCTTTGCATTTCATCTCCTATCATACAGTAATGAACACACAAAAATGAATTCAAAGGACTTTCTAGGCTTGTAATGGGGTTAGGCTGCCAACAATTCATGGTTTTTCTAGGATTCAAAAGCTTAGGTTCTTGGAGAGCATTCATCCATAGAATAACCTTCATTTGTTTTACTCATTCATTCCTTCCCCATACTTGCCCTTTTTCTTAGGCACTTAGCTTTCATACTTGAAATTATAGCATACACACTTATTAACTTTATTTATACTTACAACTTTTTTTTTTTAACACAGAGAACCGAAACAGTGTGTATATACTATTTTCTTTGACCATTTCAATCCTTACCCAGTGCCTCCCCCAAATGTGGAACAAATTTACCTTGATAATAACTCCTCCAAATTTGCCTTGAACCATCTTCTGTGGATGATGCTCTCCTACAACCTAAAATAAGGTAGCAGAAGATGCAATTGAATAGGCTCGAGGTTCAATCAATCAATCAATTCATTCAACTCAAACTGGGTGCAAGGGATAATTCATTCAATCACAAGGTTAGCTTTTTGGCTAAGTAGCTATTCATAATCAAACATGGCCTTCATCATCCTCAAGTTCATGCATCCAATCCATACTTTAGAGATTCACGCAAAAATCATCACTACATGATAGTCGTTTCTCTCAAAATTTTAAAGCTCACACTCTCACCGGGATACGGTTAATGTATTCCTTCACAATCAATCTGACAACCAACTAACATTTTCAGACATAATTCCAATCATATGCTCATTCTCTTCTAATGACGACAAACTTGATAAAAAAAATCATCCCAATCCATTCAATTCATACATTTTCTCAATCAGTCATTTTCAAACACTTATTCCATACCAAACAAACCATTGCATACAATGTTCAATCAATTCACTGTTCAATCAAGCTTTTTGTACAAGCAAGCAAACAACTACACTACAGAAATTAAAATGCTGAAATATAAATGCTGAAATTTAAATGACATAAAGCATAAAATAACTGAAATTAAACTAAAGTGTTCTTAGTGCAAAAAAATTTTAAACGTCCTGCTCCTCCTGTGGCTGGTCTTCATTAAGATCCAGTGCTGATGGCTAAATCTCCTCAGGAGCAGGTGCAGATGGTGGAGATGGTTGTGGGGTCTGAGCTGGAGTGGTCTCCTCCTCTGCTGCTGCTAGTGATGGTGCTGGTGCTGGTGGCTCCTCAGTCACAGGCTCCTGAGCTGTAGAGGCCTCACCCTCTCCAGAGGAAGAAGGCTGGTCTCCTGGCCAGGCCACTTGTGCGTTAAACTCCTCCTTGCTCATAATGGAGGGCAAGCCCAAGCCCTGAAGGCTCTGCATGATGATGGACTGCCCTTTATGAATGCTCTGGAGCATGGAGTGCAACATCTGAGGAGTGAAAATAAAATTTGCTGGACCTTTAGAAAGAGGAGCTGGTAGTGGAATCTGTGTGGGTGCAGGAGGAATCACTGGGATCTCTGCAGATGAAGAAGGAGGAAGTGTAGAAGAAGAAGGTGCTAGTGCCTCTGATGGTGCTGTGGAAGGGGGCCTCAGATCTCTTACCCCTGGCCTTCCTGGGTCCTCTGAAAGTTACTGTTGGATCATTAAGATTCCAATAGTTCTTTTTAATATAAGCCATATTAATGGCAAGACTCAGGCTCTCCAGGGACCTCGAATAAGACTGAACTCCGTTAGCCTTACATAGAGCTATAATCAAGGCTGGGAATCCAAGTCTGGATGTGTCATGCTGAGCAGTGAGGGAGATCTAGTGGGAGATGAGGTACCCCACTGTCATACCCTAATTTCGTCCGGGGATTATTACTTGATGACATGCAACCTTTGGTTAGCCTCTTTGAGATACTTGGCGTCCTTTGTTGCACAATAAATAAAGTCCCGAGACGTGTCGGAAATCAAAGGGAAGCAGGCTTACGCAATCCGTGAAATTCCGTAATGTGGCGGAAATCAAAAAGAGGTGTTTTTGTGCAATCCGTGAGTTTCTGTAACTTCTTCGAAAGGTAAAAAAGAGTAAATACATAATCCGTAAGGATTCATAACCTTGCGGAAGGAAAATAAGTATCGTTACGAAATTCCTAAAGTTTCGTAACGTTACGGAAAAAGAATTACCAAAAAAATAGAAGGGGTGCATTTAGTAAAAAGGGGGGTACAAATAGCAATTTGGCCCACTTGGGCCTTCCAGATCCTTCCTCCAGAAGCCTGTTGCTTCTGGAGGAAGCAACCTTGCTCGCCTGGGCAAGCTGGGTGGCAAGCTCCTCCCCTATTTTGCTATAAATAGGGGGAGGAGTGAAGAAGAAAAGGGTCAGCCTTCTTGGCACTTCTCTTTCTCTCGAAATTACTGAGGAAAATTATTTCCGTGAAGAAAATCCAAGCCGAGGTGCTTCCGTAACGTTTCCGTGAGTAATTACGCGAAGATTCTCGACCGTTCTTCAACATTCATCGTTCGTTCTTCGTTTTCTTCAGTCTTCAACGGGTAAGTACCTCTAACCGAGCTTTTCAATTCATTCTATGTACCCGTGATGGTCCACATTTTGTTTCATGTATCTTTATTCTCGTTTTCATTTGCTTTTTATACCCCCTTTTGACGTGCTTAAGCCATTTATTTAAGTCATTTCTCGCCTAATCTAAAAATAAAATAAATTTCCACCGATCGTTTGAATTGTATCATCCGTTAATTTCGGTTAAAATGAATTCCGACCGTTCGGTCGTGCCGTAACCACGTTGGAAATCAAAAAAGAGGTAAAATAATAATATAATAATCAAAAAATATCTTTTAATAAAATAAAGCAAAAAATCAATCGGACGTTTTCTCTTTGGGATTTTTCATTCTTAATTGAATTGACTAATAACTAAAGTGAAACTAAGGCTAAAATCAACTCGCCTAGTCAAGCTCGTCCACAAAAATAGGTTTTTGAAAGTTTATCATTTCAGTTTCTTACTAAGTAAAATGGATCATTTTTAAAGTCCAACACCTTAAAATGATCACCTTTCAAGTAAAAAGAATCACTTGATTCACCCTTAAGGAAGAACTACGTAGGTCTGATTTCCTCTTCGATGGAGGGTACGTAGGAGCAAAAGCCCCGCTTTTGTCGACCTCAAAAATATAAAAGAAATAAAAGGTAAGATAACACAATTTCACAATTCTAAAAATAGGCTATTGTCCTTTGAGACAAACGTGAGAGTTGCTAATACCTTCCTCAAACGTAAATACAACTCCCGAACTTAGAATTTTCATTTTGACCGGTTTCCTTCGGTTTTCCCGACGTTTTCCACAAATAAACATTGGTGGCGACTCCGCGCACCTTTCCTCCTTTGGAAAGCGCACTCGTGAGCCTCGCCCTCGCTCGCCCGCGAAAGGGCACGTTGCGACACCCACATTCATATCCATCTTCATAAGAATGCCATAGATGAGTCTGGCCCTGTCAAGAGTGACATCAGAAGTGTGGGAGGTGGGAATCAAGTTAGAAAAAGAAAGAACGCTCCATGTCTGAGCTAGGGTGGTCATGTTCTTCCTCAAAATCTTCAAGGGCTGCCCGTCAGCATTTAGCTCGAATCCCCTCCCTAGGATATAGAGCTTAGCAGCCAACTCCTGAGGATCAGGCCTCAGGAGTGCAAATCTGGAATATGCACAAAGTGTTTCACCCTCTTCCACAACAACAGGGGTCTTCAAAAATATGTTAAGCATGTCTTCATCAAACTTAATCAAATGACCTCTTACCCTCACCTGCTTAGGTGATTTATCCTCAGGGTCATAGAGGTTGGCATAGAATTCCTTCACATTGGCAACATCAATGTTGTCGTCACCAAATTCAGTCAACTCCTCATCTAGTGGTATCTCTCGAGTTCCTCCTTGAACTCATCAAACTCTGTATAGTAGACCACCACGTTCCTCTCTGGCAAAAGCTTCCTAGGCACAATAATATCAGTGTATCTCTCCCAAGCCTCTTAGGAAGTGAATCTTGATCTGTTGAATCTGGCTTAGGTGGGTGTAGATGGTGCCTTTCTTTTCCTAGAAGCCATCTGCAAAATATAAGACAAAACACACAAGATTAGCATTGGTTTATTCTCAAGAAAATAGAAAAATTAAACTGAAATCAGAGCTGGGCGCTTAGCACGCCTTATGAAATTAACACAAGCGCTAAGCACAGCAAGCTGGTGCTTAGCTCGAAGACACAAAAAACATTTTTTTTCTGCAGAATAGGCTTAGTGCACAGGTGCGCTTAGCCTAAGTCTACAATTTTAGAAACAGTAAAGGACTGGGGCTTAGCGCCGCATGCTGGCGCTTAGCTCAGCCTCAATAGAAAGACACTGAGGCTTAGCGCACAGGCGCGCTTAGCCTTATTACAAAGGTTAAAGAAACAGAACCTAAGTGGCGCTTAGCACCTGAACTACATTGGGTATCTGAGTATACCATTAACGCTTAGCGCACAGGCGCACTTAGCATCTGCATCGTTTTGGTTCAACAACTAAGATGAACGTGCTTAGCGCGACATGGAAGGTCGAAGCTCTGACGAATATAACCCACATCTTCTTCAAGCTGTGTGAGACGGATATCCATGCCGGCAAAGCGATTATCCAGAGAATCAAAACGGTCGCCAACATAAGTACGAAGACCCCGTAACTCGGAAAGAACTTCAGTCATGAGGGTTGAATCATCTCGCTGAGGAGGAGGAGAAGGAGTACGCTCATCTTGAGGAGGAAGTGCATCTTTCTTCAGCCATTGACCATTCCGATCCTTACGGTATCCAAAAGAAGTCACTACACCAACACCAATAGCAAAGGAACACTTGACTTGAACAAATGGTTCATCATCAAGCGGAATTTGAAAATGACGGAGAAATAGAGTGACCAATTGAGGGTAAGGGAGAGGTGCATTGGCCCATAATGCCTTATGCATTCGGTACCGAACCAAGTGAGCCCAGTCGATCTGACGACCGGTAAGGAAAGCCCACATCAAAATCAAGTCCTCCTCAGAGGCTTGAGCCAAATTTGAAGAACCGGGGAAGCAAAATTCTAACAATAATGTAGTGCATGATGCGATTATCAAAAGTTAATGATCTGGCCAGCAATCTACGGGTCATGTCAGCCTGGTCATTGCAAACCATACGGCAAGCATCATGACTAGAATAATCAAATTTCCAGTCATCAACAATGGTGCCCTCAAAAGGTGCACCTTGACTGGGTAGTTTAGTCAAAGAAAAGAACAATGATTGATCAATGATCATGGGAATACCATGCACCTCAGAAGAAAGAATGCCATCCTGAATTTTTAAATTGAAGTAAAAGACTTTGACAAGTTCAGGATAATAAGGCAATTTTAAAGACATGAAATCAACCAAGCCAGAATTTTGAAACACTTGATAATAATCAAATGTCTCATCATTGAAGAAATCTATGTCTAGGTACTTAGGGTCTAAAATGATCCTAGAAGAAAATTGAGAAAGGTACCGTAGATGCTGATCATCGGAAGAAAACAAAGTGGATGATCTTGGAGATGACAAGGAAGGATGGATAGGTGCTGTGGGTGCTTCGGATGGTCTGTGGCGGCGATGGGCAGCAGCAGCGGCGGTGGAGGATGATCCCTTTTTCTTCTTTGACGATTCTGCCATTTAATGAAGTTTTAGTGAATTTCAATCGGTGGAATCAAAAAAGGAGTGAAAAAGAGGAAGATTGGGCTTTACGGGACGTATTTTGGTGAAGAATTGAGGAAGATATGAGAATTTGAAGATTAGGGATGAAGGAGGCTCGAGAACGAGGGTAAGGCTGCGCAGCGTGACTGGTTTCATGGGTATTTATAGAGGAGGACGAAGTGTAATCGATTACAAGGTATGGTAATCGATTACAGGAGTAGTAAGCCTTCTGGTAATCGATTACAGGGTGTTGTAATCGATTACAAGCTTCTTGTTCTTGTGTAATCGATTACACTGAATGGTAATCGATTACCAGAGCATAAACTAGGCTAGTTTCTCTAAAAATTACCTATGTCTCTGCTAAATACATCTAATACTATCAATCATCACTACTAATGCATTTAATTCAATCATTCAAGCATCAAACACACAATAATTCATAAAGCCGATCATAATAACAAGGATTTAAACAAAATCAAGCAAAGTAACATACTTAACACAAACAATCAATAATAAAAATAAATTAATCAATCAATCCTTATTTATCTAAATCACTAACATCTAAGAGGCCTAATTCCCTTCTAATAGAGAGAAGAATGTTTCTTTGGGGAGAGGTTTTGTGAAGATATCAACAAGTTGATTCTTAGTATCAACAAACTCTAACACACAATCTCCCTTTAGAACATGATCTCTTAGAAAATGGTGCCTAATTTCTATATGTTTAGTTCTAGAGTGTTGAACTGGATTTTTGGAAAGATTAATTGCACTTGTATCATCACATCTAATAGGTATATGGTCAAGAAGGATTCCATAGTCAGAAAGTTGTTGCTTCATGCATAAGATTTGTGCACAACAACTGCCGGTAGAAATATATTCCGCTTCTGCAGTGGATAAAGCAACACTATTTTGTTTCTTACTATGCCAAGAAACTAGAGCATATCCAATGAACTGACAAGTTCCACTTGTGCTCTTTCTATCTATTTTAGAACCGGCAAAGTCTGAATCAGAATATCCAATTAAGGTGCATGTGGAATTTCTAGGATACCATAAACCTATGTTCGTAGTGCCTACTAAATATCTTATGATTCTTTTAACAACACTAAGATGTGATTGTTTAGGATTTGATTGAAATCTAGCACACATACACACACTAAACATTATATCAGGTCTGCTAGCAGATAAATAAAGAAGTGATCCGATCATACCTCGATATTGCTTAACATCTATTGACTGACCAATTTCATCTTTATCTAGATAGCAAGCAGTGCTCATTGGTGTAGCCATGTGCTTAGCATTTTCCATGTCGAATTTGTGGATTAACTCTTTGCAATACTTGGATTGATTGACAAAGATACCATCCTTGGTTTGTTTAATTTGCAATCCAAGAAAGAAATTAAGTTCTCCCATCATTGACATTTCAAACTCACTTTGCATGTCATGGGAGAATTCCTTGCACAATAATTCATTAGTGGATCCAAAAATAATATCATCAACATAAATTTGAACTAGTAAAATATCATGTGATTTTCTCTTTATAAAAAGAGTAGTATCCACTTTTCCTCTAGAGAAGTCCTTTTCTAAAAGGAACTTACTTAGACGCTCGTACCAAACCCTAGGGGCTTGTTTCAAGCCATATAAAGCCTTTTTTAATTTATAGACATGATTTGGCTTATCCAATATTTCAAAACCTGGTGGTTGTTCAACATATACTTCTTCTTGAATTAAGCCATTTAGAAAAACACTTTTAACATCCATTTGATAAAGCTTAAAATTCAATATGGATGCATATGCTAAGAGCATTCTAATGGCTTCTAATCTAGCAATTGGAGCATATGTTTCTTCATAATCTATACCTTCTTCTTGATTATATCCTTTTGCAACTAATCTAGCCTTATTTCTAATGATTATTCCATGTTCATCTAACTTATTTCTAAATACCCATTTTGTTCCTATGATGGGATAGTTTTTAGGTTTCTCAACAAGTTCCCACACATTGTTTCTTTCAAATTGATTCAGTTCTTCTTGCATAGCAATTATCCAATTATCATCTATTATGGCTCTTTTATATTTTTAGGTTCAATCATAGATACAAAAGCCTTATTATTGCATAATTCTTTAAGAGAATGTCTAGTTGTTACCCCTTTTGAGATATCACCAATAATGTTGTCGAGGGGATGATCTTTTGAGGCTTTCCATTCTTTTGGAAGTTCATCATTTGATTTTGCTTCTTCTTGAGGATCTTCATTGCTTCCTTTCCCTTTTCCTTTAGAATCTTGTCCATGAATATGAATTTGTTCTAAAGATTCTGCAATATCATCTAGTATATTCTTTCTTGATAGAATAACAAGTAGATGTGCCATGCCCTTTTCTTCCACAGTAAAAGCAAGTGATAGAACTAGAATTATATTTTTGTGTGGAAGTAAAGAGGTTTTTATGAAATTTTTGTTGTTTTTCAGGTTTATATCCTATTCCAGCCTTATTAGAGACACATCTTTGTTTTCCTAATATGACATCTAAATTATTTTTACTATAAGAAAATTTTGCAAGTGAGTTTTTCAAATCTTTATTTTCTTTTTCATATTTTCCACAACAACTACAAGAATCAGATATCTTCTTGTCAAAAATAGTAGAGATATAAACTTTTTCATTTGATTTAGAAATTGAGACTTCATTTCTAAAATGATCTAATTCTTTATTTAATTTTGAAATTTCATTTTCTAAATCTGAAATTGTTTTCTTAGAAGATGAAACTAACTTTGCAAGTTTGATTGACTCTTTATGCATATCAACAAATGCATCTTGTAATTCATCAAAATAAATGGATAAGTTATTTGAAGATGTTACCTCTTCATCGCTTTCATAACTTTTAGCCATTAGACAAAGGTTGATTTCTTCATTTTCTAAATCTTCAGAAGATTCCATATCATTGTCATCCAATGTGATGTACGCTTTCTTCATTTTCTTTTCACTAAAATTTTTCTTTTCAGATTTCTCCATCTTTTTCTTGAAGATAGCACAATCAACCCTCAGATGTCCAGGCTGATTGCATTCAAAGCATTTTGGAGTAGAAGATGAGATTTCTGTCCTTCTTTTAGATTTAAAATTTGGTCGCCTTTGACATCCTCTGACTTTCAGAAACTTGTTGAACCTTTTTACAAAGAGGCTAAGATCATCATCTTCATCTAGATCAATTTCCTTACCACTTTCTTCTTGGATTGAAGATGAGGCTTTAAGAGCAATTCCCTTCTTTTTCTTGTCATTTTCTTCATGTTGATTCAATCTCAACAACTCCATTTCGTGTTCCTGTAACTTTCCAAATAGAGTAGCAAGAGTCATGTTAGATAAATCTCTTGATTCAGTAATGACTGTTACTTTAGGTTGCCATTCTCTGCTTAGACATCTTAATACTTTGTTTATGAGATCTTCATTTTGAAAATCTTTCCCTAAGGCTGCAAGATGATTCACTATATGTGTGAACCTCTTTTGCATGTCTTGAATGCTTTCATTTGCATTCATCCTAAATAGTTCATATTCATGAGTTAATGTGTTTATCCTAGATCTTTTAACATCTGTTGTGCCTTCATGTGTTACTTGTAAAGTGTCCCACATTTCCTTAGCACTCTTACAATTTGAAACCCTGAAATATTCATCCATTCCCAGGGCAGATGTAATTATGTTTTTGGCTTTTAAATTATATTGTACTCGTCTTCTATCCTCTTCAGACCATCTATCTCTAGGTTTTTCTATTGTTGTGCTTCCACTTGTTGTGCTCCCATCTATTGTGGTTCTTTCTACTGTGATGGGTATATAAGGCCCTATTTCTATGGCTTCCCAAATATTTAAGTCTATTGCCTCAATAAAAATTTGCATTCGGGTTTTCCAGTAGTGGTAACCCTCTCCATTAAAGATTGCAGGTCTATTGATTGAGTTTCCTTATGGAAATAAGAAGTTTGCTGAGGCCATTATTCTTAAAGCTTCTAAACTTTATACAAGAATGAATCTCTGATACCACTTGTTAGACAAGTGGCCTTAGATATCTTAAGAAGGGGGGTTGAATTATGACTGTTTGGATTATATTTTGGTTATGACTTATTTATGATTTTGGTTGGTTATGACTTATAATTGATCTTTGACCACTTCATTAATTTATCAACAAAATAAATATTTGGAAAGCCATAACAACAAGTCTTATTCTCTCAAAGAGCAAAAGCATTTTATCCTCTTAAGAATTCCTTGGCCAATACACTTGCAATTCAATAAGGAATCAATTGAGTGCTCAGATTATAAAATCTATCTCTTTCAAGAGAGATTCATTCTTCTCTTCTTTCTAAATTCTCAAAAGGGATTGAGAGACCGAGGGTCTCTTGTTGTAAAAGAATTTTGAACACAAAGGAAGGATTGTCCTTGTGTGTTTAGAACTTGTAAAAGGATTTTACAAGATAGTGGAACTCTCAAGCGGGTTGCTTGGGGACTGGACGTAGGCACAAGGGTGTGGCCGAACTAGTATAAATCTGAGTTTGCACTTTCTCTTCCCTTAAACTCTTTTATTTATTATTGCTTTATATTTATATTCAGATTGTTCTATTTTAATCATTATTTAAGAGTTCGTTTTTAAGGGAATTTGTAACTTGCATAGAAAGTGAAATAGAATTTTAATTGGGGAAATAGTTTGTAATATCCTAATTCAACCCCTCTTCTTAAGATATCTGAGGCCACTTGTCTAACATTTGGGGCTTAGCGCAGTAGCGGCGCTTAGTGCTTTCTGCAACACCAAAAATCTTTCTGCAACATGCGCTCAACATGAGATGCGAGGCTTAGCGTACATCAAGCTTCAACTTACAGTGAATGATTTAGGCTTAGCGCCACTACCTACGCTAAGCGCACTTCCAATGACTTCAAAACAGAATGATGTTGGCGCTTAGCGCACCCTTCCCACTAAGCTCAACTTGAAAGCTCAACTTACATAATGAATCTGGGGCTTAGCGCAGGATGGCGCGCTTAGCGCAGCTATAATAAATTTTCACAGAGAGGAAGTGGCGCTTAGCGCCTCATCCACGCTAAGCCCACTACTTAAGGTGCAACTTACAGTGAAGATGTTGGGCTTAGCACAGTGATGTGCGCTTAGCTGAACCATTCAGCCAATCAATCAGGGGTCTTTGCGCTTAGTGCGAGCAAGCTCAGCTTAGCGCGTGAAGAGATGGCGCTTAGCGCAAGGTTTGTGCTTAGCGGATAAGCAATCTGAAAATTTTTCTGAGTCATTTTCTGCTTATCTCTTCACACAAAATTTTAAAAACCTTTTTGCTCATTACTAAACAAGCTGAAATCAATCAAAATCACAAGCAAGATGTCCTAACTACATGCAAGAAATAAAAATGTAGATAGAAAAGGGAAAGAAAAGCTGGGTTGCCTCCCAGTAAGTGCTTCTTTAATGTCACTAGCTTGACGCATCATCCTGTTATCCAGGATCCAATAATGTTCCCACTTCAAGGACCTTCTTCTCAGGTCTTCTTTCCTCCACCACATGAGCATTAAAACAGACATTCCGGTCAGATGGTTCTTTATCTTCATGAAATAGATCAAAGCTGATTTTCTGATCTTCTATGCCCATTTGCAACATCTTTTTTCCCATATCTACTACACAGCTTGCTGTAGACATGAATGGGCGGCCAAGAATGAGAGGAATATTAGCGTCCTCTTCTATGTCTATCACAACAAAATCAGCTGGAAATATAAGGTGTTTCACCTTCACCAAAACATCTTCAATCACTCCATATGGTCTTGCAATGGAGCGATCGGCTAACTGGAGGGTTATGCGTGTAGGTATTATCTCTATCTTTCCAAGTCGCCAGCACATGGAGAGAGGAATTAAGTTGATACTAGCTCCCAAGTTGATGTAAGCTCCATTAGAGATTGTAGGCCTGTGATCTTCTTCATCAATGGATTCCTTTGCTTCTTGGAAGATGAATGGCAGCGGAATGGAGAAGGAAGAGAGAGAGGAGATACCACTTCAAGGAGAAGATGAGTCTAGAAGAAGCTCACCATCATAGGAGGCCATGGATAAGAGCTTGGAGGAAGAAGGAGATGAATGAAGGGAGAGGAAGAGAAGAGCACAAAATTTTGTGCTCTAAAAGAGCTGTGAAATCTGAAATTTAATTTTCAAATGATCAAAGTCAAAAAAATGCACACACATGACCTCTATTTATAGCCTAAGTGTCACACAAAATTGGAGGGAAATTTGAATTTCAATTCAAATTTCACTTGAATTTGAAATTGAATTTGTGCAGCCAAACTTTGGAGCCAAAATTTCACTAATTATGATTAGTGAATTTTAGTTATGGTTCAGCCTATTAATCCAAGATCAATTCCAAGATTCTCCACTAAGTGTGCTTAGGTGTCATGAGACATGTAAAGCATGAAGGACATGCACAAAGTGTGACTATGTGATGTGGCAATAAGGTGTAGTAAGCAAATGCTCACCTCCCCCTCTAAAATTTAATTGGATTGGGCTTCTACCAATTCAATTAAATTTATTTCCAACCACACACATCAAATATTCACTTAGTGCATGTGAAATTACAAAATTACCCTTAATACAAAAACTAGTCTAGGTGCCCTAAAATACAAGGGCTGAAAATCCTATATTTCTAGGGTACCCTGCCTACATTATGGAGCCCTAAATACAAGGACCAAATATAATGACATCCTAGTCTAATATGTACAAAGATAATTGGACCCAACCTTGGTCCATGGGCTCAAAAATCTACCCTGAGGTTCATGAGAACCCTAGGGCCTTCTTCAGTAGCTTTAGCCCAATCCTCTTGGAGCCTCTTGCTCATGAATCTAGTGACTGGTCCCTTCCTAGGGAGGATTGCATCACAAGTCGATGAGAGCTTTTCCTACAACAACCTCACCAATGGAACACGGTATCGTGAAAACTCCAGGATCTTTGTGTTTAGGTGGAAAAATGCATTGAATCATAGCACTACAATTGCCTTCCACCATAATTCTATCACTGTGGATGTACCGTTTCTTCTTTGTCAGCATATCTTTTAAAAATTTGGCATAGAAGGGCAAAGTGCTTCTCCAAAGGGTAAAGTAATTTCCAATTTCTTGAAGATATCAAGAAATCTGGCCAAATGTCTTTCTTTCTCTTTTTGGGAAGGTACCAACGGATAAGGTACTTCCTTGCCTTCATTTGGAGTAGTATCCTTCTTCTTGTCAGTGTTTACCTCACTCTTGCCTTTCCTCATCTCATCATCAACAACTTTCTATTTTTGTTTTCATTTTTCAACTTTTTTTCTTTTTCTTTTTCTCCTTCTTTTATTCTTTCTTTTTCTTTTTCTTTTATTGGTGTCTCTTCTTCCTTATCATCTTCAGTCTCCTCATTATGTGGAAGCAATGTCTTCCAAGGTTATTTTGATGATGCCAAAGAATAAAGAGTTAAGCAAATTCCAAAGATTCAAGAATCAAGTTTCAAGATTCAATCAAGTTTCAAGAATAATCAAGATCAAGATTCGAGACTCAAGATTCAAGAATCAAGAGAAGACTCAATCAAGATAAGTACTAAAAAAGTTTTTCAAAACATTGAGTAGCACAAGAATTTTTCACAAAATCTTTTACCAAACAGTTTTACTCTCTGGTAATCGATTACCAGAAGGTAGTAATCGATTACCAGTAGCCAACATTGTTTTCAAAACTGATTTACAAAGCTGTAATCGATTACCATAATCATGTAATCGATTACCAATGTTTTAAAATGTTAGATTTCAAATTTCAAGAGTCACAACTAGCGATAAAACAGTTTCAAATCATTTTATACTTGTGTAATCGATTACACAATACTTGTAATTGATTACCAAAGTTCTAAACATTTTGATTTTCAAAATTTAAACATGAAGAGTCACATCTGTTGATGTGTAATCGATTACACCTTGATGGTAATCGATTACCAGTGACTGATTTCGAAAAATAAATTTACAAAAGTCACAATTCTTCAAGTGACTTGTTTCTGAAGATTTTTTCAAAAGTCACAACTTTTTAAGTGACTAGTTTTAAAAGAAATTGGCAAGAGTCACAAACTTTGACTTGAGTCATCATGAGATTATAAATATGTGACCTATAGAAGCAAAGCTTCATGGTGAATCAAAAGTGATTCAAAGATGTTTTGATGATAACAATGATGATAACAAAAGATGATGACAAAGGTGATGACAAAAAGCTCAAAGGTCAATCAAAGGATGAGTTTAAGATGTTCAAGAAGAAATCAAGAACACTTCGAGATTCAAGAGGAAGGATGAATTCAAGAATCAAGATTCAAGGATCAAGCTTCAAGAATCAAGATCAAGATTCAAGATTCAAGATTCAAGATTCAAGATTCAAGAATCAAGAGAAGACTTAATCAAGATAAGTATGAAAAGAATTTTTCATGAAATTGAGTAGCACATGGATTTTTCACAAAACATGTTTACCAAAGAGTTTTTACTCTCTAGTAATCGATTTCCAGATTGCTGTAATCGATTACCAGTAGCAAAATTGTTTTGAAAAAGTTTTCAAATTGAATTTACAACGTTCCAATTAATCTCAAAAAGCTGTAATCGATTACAATGTTTTGGTAATCAATTACCAGTACCTTTGAACGTTGAAATTCAAATTCAAATGTGAAGAGTCACATCCTTTCACATAAAAGCCTTGTGTAATCGATTACACTAATTTGGTAATCGATTACTAGTGATTGTTTATGAATAAATCAAAAGATGTAACTCTTCAAATAGTTTTTGACTTTTTCAAATTGGTTTTTAATTTTTTCTAAAAGTCATAACTCTTCTAATGGTTGTCTTGACCAGACATGAAGAGTCTATAAAAGCAAGGCTTTGTTTTGCATTTCAAGTATCTTGAACACTTATTCAATCAATCTTTTACAAGCCCTAAATCTCTTTGAACTTCTTCTTCTTCTTTGTACCAAAAGCTTTCCAAAGTTTTCTGGTTTTCTAAACCTTGAAAACTTGTGTACTCATCTTTTCATTCTCTTTTCCCTTTGCCAAAAAGAATTCGCCAAGGACTAACTGCCTGAATTCTTTTTGTGTCTCTCTTCTCCCTTTTCCAAAAGAACGAAGGACTAACCGCCTGAATTCTTTTGTGTCTCCCTTCTCCCTTGTCAAAGAATTCAAAATGACACAGTCTGAGAATTCTTTTGATTCTTCCCTTTCCCTAATACAAAAGTGTTCAAAGGACTAACCGCCTGAGAATTCTTTTGTATCCCCATTCACAAAGTATCAAAGGTTTAATCGCCTGAGATCTTTGTCTTAACACATTGGAGGGTACATCATTTGTGGTACAAGTAGAGGGTACATCTACTTGGGTTTTACTGAGAACAAGAAAGGGTAAATCTCTTGTGGATCAGTTCTAGTGGAGGGTACATCCACTAGGGTTTCAAAGAGAACAAGGGAGGGTACATCCCTTGTGGATCTTTGCTTGTAAAAGGATTTTTACAAGGTTGAAAGAAATTTCAAGGACCGCAGGTCGCTTGGGGACTGGATGTAGGCACGGGTTGTTGTCGAACCAGTATAAAAACTCTTGTGTGTTTGTCTTCTTCTTCCCTACTCTTTTACTTTCCGTTCTGCATTTAATTTCTGCTTTTAATTTCTATTAAGTTTCTCTTCTACTCCTCATTCTCTTAACAATTTAGTAAAAGCCTTAGAAGAGTAATTTTTATTTAGTAAAGGTTTAGGAATAATTAATTTACCCCCCCCCCCCTTCTTAATTATTCTGAGGCCACTTGATCCAACATGACCATGGCATGAATTTCAAAATAATCTATCTTTCAATCTTTTTTCAACATCATCTCCCAACATCTTTCAATCTTTTTTCAACATCATCTCTCAACATCTTTCAATCAATCTTTCAATATATTTCTACATAATTTTCTGATTCATTTCTCTTCATCTTTCTAAAAGTTTTTTATCAATACTTTCTCTTCCAAGAAAAGTTCTTTGTTCAAAAACTGTGCTATTCATCTTTTTCATTCTCTTCTCCCTTTGCCAAAAGAACAGAAGGATTAACCGCCTGAATTCTTTTGTGTCTCTCTTCTCCCTTGCAAAAGATTCAAAGGACTAACCGCCTGAGAATTCTTTTGATTCTTCCCTTCCCCTTAAGCAAAAGATTTCAAAGGACTAACCGCCTGAGATATCTTTTGTTTCCCCTTTACAAAGATTCAAAGGACTAACTGCCTAAGAATTCTTTGTCCCAACACATTGGAGGGTACATCCTTTATGGTACAAGTAGAGGGTACATCTACTTGGGGATTGTTATATTGAGAACAAGATAGGGTACATCTCTTGTGGATCAGTTCAAGTGGAGGGTACATCCACTTGGTTTTTCAAAGAGAACAAGGGAGGGTACATCCCTTGTGGATCTTTGGCTTGTAAAGGATTTTACAAGTTTGAAAAGAAATCTCAAGAATCGCAGGTTGCTTGGGGACTGGATGTAGGCAGGGTTTATGGCCGAACCAGCATAAATCTTGTGTTTGTCTTCTTCTTCCCTACACTCTTTAATTTCTGTTGTGTACTTTTAATTATCGCTTTTACTTTTGGTTAAGTTTCTATTTATGTTCTTTACTTTCTTTACTTAATAGTAAAAACCTAATTCAATCTAGTAACATTAAGAAGGATAGGTTTTTAATTAGTTAAGACACGTTCATAATTAATTCAACCCCCCCTTCTTAATTATTCTGAGGCCACTTGATCCAACACATTAATCTCTTCAAGTTCTACAAAATCAAAAATAGGTTCAAGTGTTGCTTAGGTGCCAACTGTTGTTTATGTTCCTCCATCTTCTTTCTAGCTTCACTATCATCTCCTTGGATTTCCATTCTACTTCTAGTCATCACAGCTTTACATTCCTCCTTGGGATTTTTCTCTGTATTAGCTGTAAAACTGTTGATGATCTATCCACCAATTGCTTTGCAAGCTGTCCCACTTGGACCTTAAGATTCTTTATGGCGGACTCTGTGCTCTTCCGATTGGACATAGAAACCTAGACAAAATTAGCTAGAGTCTCTTCCAGCTTCATTGTGCGATCATAGAGACTAGGCCCTTGTTGTTGTGGCCTTGTGGATGGTCCTCCTTGATCTCTGTTGAACTGATTTCCAGGGTGGTTCCTCCATTGTCCCTGCTGTTAATTATATTGCCGGCCTTGTCGGAATCCAGAAAATCCTCCTGCATTAAAATTGTTTCTGGGCTGATTTCCCATGTAATTGACTTCGTGAGTGGGGTGTTCTTCAATAGGAATACAACATCCAGATTCATGAGCTCCTCCACAGATGGTACATCCTGCAACCTGCAAAATAGAAGCATGTGAAGTATGTGCAGAATGAATTTGAGTTGGCAACTTACTTAGTGTTTCAGTCAAGGTTTCCAATTGCTTAGACAACAATTTTTTTTGTGACAACAATGCATCTTTGGAGGTTAACTCCAATAAACTCTTTTTGGTAGGAATTTGAGCTCTATCTCTCAAAATAGCAATGTCGCTTGCAGCCATATTTTTAATGAGATCCATAGCTTCTTCAGAGGTCTTCAATTTGATTTTCCCACCTGCAAAAGCGTCTAATAGCTGTTTGGACTGCGGTCTTAACCCATCTATAAAGATATTGAGCTGTATCGGTTCTCAGAATCCATGAGTGGGAGTCTTTCTCAATAAACCACAAAATCTTTCCAAGGCCTCACTCAAAGATTCATCGAGAAATTGATGAAAAGAAGAAATTGAAGTTTTGCCTTTTGCAGTCTTAGACTCAGGGAAATAATTCTTCAAGAATTTCTCCACAACTTCATCCTATGTCTTAAGATTATTACCTTTGAATGAATGAAGCCACCTCTTGGTTTCTCCCGATAAAGAAAATGAAAACAAGCTCTGTCGAATTGCATCTTCAGGCACTCCAGCTAACCTAATAGTATTGCATATTTCTATGTAAGTGGCTAAGTGTGCATATGGGTCTTCATTTGGTAATCCATGAAACAAATTATTCTGAATCAACTGAATCAATGATGGTGGATAAGTAATGGTTTGTGCTTGAACTTTTGGTGGTGCAATGCTGGTGAAAAATTGTGGCACATTAGAACTTGAATAATCTTCCAGAGTAACTCTTCTTGGCTCTTCAGCCATGATGTAGTCTTCGCTAGGAAAACTAGAAGATGCCTTAGAAGATTGAGGTTCTTCCTCTAGAATTGTTGCTGCCTCTAAGTCCTGCAAAATTTTTTCTAATTCTCTCTTGATTATGGCTTCTACAAGTGGCGTTAATCTCCAAATCAATGGGAATCAAATCACCTGCAGAAGATCTTCTTTGCATACAAGAACAGTACAAGAGTTATCCAGTTCAATAGAACAATGAATATACTAAAGTACTATGTTAGTAAAAGGAATCAAAAAAATTGAAAAAGTAAAATTAAAGCAATGCTGCAAATTGAACTAAACTCTACTAACAGTTTAGTTCCTCGGCAACGATGCCATAAATACTTTAATCGCCCCCCATTGCAGTTACTTTTTGTGCATTTATGTCTCAAGGAAATTTCAATGGGGGTTTACCGAAAAGCACACTGGATTGTCAAGTATTTAAAATTAAAACGGATGAATCTGAGTACTGAACACAGGGAACTAATGTTAGCCTAAATTACGTTCAGAATTGAAGCATTGTTGAGATAACATGTATAAGTAATAATTTCATACAGAATTTAAACTAAACTATTATGCTAAAAACTATAAAATGCAAGGTAAATAAAATGACAAGAGTAGGTAGATATGTTGGGTCTTACTAACAAACAAGCTGATGCATAGAAATATATTTCTCTAATTAGTCGCGCTCTTGTGTTCTATGCTTTAGCCTAAATTACTAAACCCTCGATCCCTCGTTAGGCTGAATATCCAAGCTTCGTCCGCAGATCCCTCATGTAAGACTACACCCAATTTAGACATCCCTCTTAGGTTTTGACTAACTTAAACTAAGTTTCTTCCGCATATTCCTCATGTAAGACTAGACTCAACTCAAGTAGCTTACGGAAGTTTAGCCTAATTTAGCCTAAGCTTCATCCGCAGATCCCTCATGTAAGACTAGGCCTAAACTAAACAACATTATTGTAACAACATAATTAAAACCAAAACTTAACCCGTAGATCCCTCATGTAAGATTAAGTTTCAATCCAGCCTCAATCAAGTTCTAAGGCAACAGTACATTTCCCAATGCTAAAGTCACCTAACTGTGCACACAAGTGGGTGATCAGACCAAAAGCATACAAACATCAAGCATTGAATGAAGCATTGAACACAGAAAACATAATCAATTAGATATTAGGTATTTACATAAGTTGTTCATTAGAAATCCCAAACTAGGGTGTTTAGCCAGCTATTACAAAGAAACCCTAACAATAAATGAGATTAAAGGCAGAGATTATAGTTTCTTACACAAGAAGGGGGATTCCTCCTCCTCTTCTCAGCATCTTACACTCACTCTTCACTCAATAATCTCTCTCAAATGACAAAACCTAAGCTTCAATGCATAAGTTGCTCCTCTTTGCTGCTTCCAGGGCTCCTTTCCCAAAATGGGCACTGTGGCTGCTGTGGAATTTTGTGCCCTGGGTATTCTCTACCCTAATTCTACACAAGAAAGGCTTTAAATAGGCTCTAAAATCGCGACGCTGCGCTTAGCGCCACCCTCGCGCTTAGCGTGAGTAAGTGAAATTGGGCTTAGCGCCAGTCTCGCGCTTTGCCTGGCTGAAGGCACCTGCTGCGCTTAGCGCGTTGAAGCTACGCTTAGCGGTGGATATGCGCTTAGCCCAACTGCTGAGCTTAGCTCCACTGCTACTTTTTGCAATTCAAAACTTATCCTCTTTTTCACCTGAAAATGCATAGATTTCATCATTAAATCCAATGGAAATGTTCTAGAGACAGTGTTAACCATAAAACAAGATTTATTTTCAAAATTTACTCCAAAATGACCATAAATTGGGGAACTATACAGGCTTTGGAAAATGATTTCTATACTAAAGTGAGTCGTATAAAGCGACTAACAAAGACTCGTTAAGGGTGGACCTTGGGTTTGACGAGCCTTTGGAGATGTGAGACTCATTAAGGGCAGACCTTGGGTTTGATGAGCCTTTGGAGAAGTGACCAAGGACACGTCTATCCTGGGGTTTGTCAAGGCTCAACAAGGACGAACCTTGGGTTTAACAAGCCTTTGTAGAGTTGATACAAGGAAATTATAAAAAGTGAAAGGATGTAAAATTTTATTCAATGTAGTCAATTGAGTACAAATCCCTTTGTTACCCTGGATGTGCCTCGTTAAAACCTCTCAAGCCAAAAACCATGATTTTTCTTTTTTGGGACAAAAGACTTAAGTAGGAAAAAAAAGTACAGCACCCTGATACGTAGGTCAACAAAAGTAGAACTTTAGATGGGTAGCGTTCCATGTTCTAGGAATCACTTTACCATCTAGTTCATGTAGCCTATATGCTCTGTTACCTAGGCTTGATACGACCTTGAATTGGCCTTCCCAGTTGGGTCCAAGCTTTCTTGCTTGGGGATTATTTTTGGCTTCACCTCGGACTTGCCATATGAGGTCGTCGAATTGAAAGGCTGGAGGTTGAATCTTTGTATTGTATATTCTTGACGCTCGGAGCTTGGCAACCTCTTCTTTGATTTTGGCCATCTCTTGGATTTCATCTTTTATCTCTAGTTCCACTCATATGTTCTCTTCATTGTGTTGTTCCTGGAACAACAACCTCATCGACGGTTCCTCGACTTCGACGGGGATCATGATGTATGTGCCTTATGTGAGTTGGAAAGAAGTTTCGTTGGTCGTTGTCTGGGGTGAGCAATGATAGGCCTAGAGTATATTAGGGAGTTCCTTTTTCCATAGGCCCTTAGACTTTTAGAGTCTAGTGCGCAGGGCCTTGAGGATGACTCTGTTGGCTGCCTTTGCCTGACCGTTGGTCTGGGGATGTTCGACAAACATTACGAGGTGCTTGAAACCAAGCCTTGTCAGGCATTCCTTGTAGGCCCGAGCCTTGAATTGAGTATCGTTGTTGATGACAATGGCATAGGGAAGGCCATATCTGCATATAAGATGTTTCTAAGTGAATTTTTCCACCTTGCTAGCTGAGATTTCACGTGGTCTTGCCTCAATCCATTTGGTGAAGTAGTTGATGGCGACTGGTAAATATTTGACCGCTCTTGGGGCTTTTGGCAACGGTCCCAGTATGTTTATTCTCCACATGGGGAAGGGGCTATGGGGAGCTCAAGCTATGGAGATTGTCAAGAGGGGTGTGTGGAATGTCTATGAATTCTTGGCATCATTTGCACTTCTTTGTGAAGTCGAGGGTGTCTTCTCTGAGTGTAGGCTAATACCACTTTGGTTGCAAGGGAGCGCCCCTTGGTATGAAGGTCATAGATCCCTTCATGAAGTTCTCTCATGAAATAGTCTGCTTATTGGCTACTTAGGCATTTGAGCAAGGATGCTGTCAACCCTCTTTTGAATAGCTTGCCATCGAGGATGATGTAGTAGATGGTCTTCTGCTTCAAGTGTCAGGCTTCATTCTTGTCTGGTGGCAACACCCCCTAAATTAGGAAATTATTGGAGGGGGTCATCCAGTCTGGTTCCTCCCCTCCTCTAGCCATAACCTCCTCAACGTCTATGGTGGGAGTTTGGAACATCTCCTAGATGATAGTCTTGAGGTGCCCATTCTTTTTGGTATTAGCTAGCTTGGAAAGCAGGTCTGCTCTGGTATTGCTCTCCCTGTGTATGTAGTACATATGAAAGTATTCGAAGAAGGGAGCACCAACATATGTTGGGCTATTCTATGGGATTTGACGACCATGTCATCAATGTAGACCTCGAAATTTCGTTTGATCTGCTGTTTGAAGATCTGGTCCATCAATCTTTGGTATGTAGTGCTTGTATTTTTTAGGCCAAATGGCATGACCTTTGTAGCAGAAGTTGACATCTTCGATGGTGAATGTCATTTTCTCTTCATTTGGGGCGTGCATTCGGATCTGATTGTATCCTGAATAAGCCTCCAGAAAGCTTAGTACCTGGAACTTGGACTCTCTATCGACTAGCTTGTCGATGCTGGGCAAAAGGGTATGCATTCTTAGGACACACCTTGTTAAGATCGATGCAGTTAGTGCACATCTGCCATTTGCCGTTGGCCTTTTTGACCATGACTATGTTGGTGAGCCACGTAGAGTACCTGACTTCTCTAATAAAATTGGCTTTGAGGTGCTTGTCTACTTCCTCTCAGACCACTTTGTGTCGTTCTTCTCCCATCTTCCTCTTCTTCTATGATACCGGTTTGACTTAAGGATAGATGGTGAGCTTACGACATATAATGCTGGGGTGTATACCTGGCATGTTAGATGGCTTCCACGCGAATAGGTTCATGTTCTTGTGTAGGACATCAACTATGCGTTTGTGTTCATGGATAGTGAGGTCTCGACTGAGCTGTGTACACTGCTCGGGTTTGGGTCCAAGCTGTAGTTTGACAAGTTCTTCAATAGGCTTCGGGCCTCTGTCAATCGTGTCGTCGCACGGATCTACATCAAATACATCATTCAGGCATGCTTGGTAGACAATCAGGGCTAGGACTAAAGACCCTTCGTCCATGCCCATAACTTGAGTGCCACCACCCACTGTGAGGTGAGGCTTGGTAGGCTCCCTGGTGTAGAAGCAAAGCCTCATGATGAATCAAGATTGATTCAAAGATGTTTTCATGATAACAAAGATGATGACAAAGGTGTTGACAAAAAGCTCAAAGGTCAATCAAAGAATGAGTTCAAGATGTTCAAGATAGAATCAAGAACACTTCAAGATTCAAGAGGAAAGTTGAAGAACACTTCAAGATTCAAAAGGAAAGTTGATTTCAAGAATCAAGAATCAAGATCAAGATTCAAGACTCAAGGTTCAATAATCAAGAGAAGGCTTAATCAAGATAAGTATGAAAAGGTTTTTTCAAAAACTGAGTAGCACATGGATTTTTCTCAAAACATGTTTACCAAAGAGTTTTTACTCTCTGGTAATCGATTACCAGTAGCAAAATGAATTTGAAAAAGTTTTCAAATGAATTTACAATGTTCCAATTGATTTCAAAAAAGCTATAATCGATTACAATGTTTTGGTAATCGATTACCAGTGCCTTTGAACGTTGAAATTCAAATTCAAATGTGAAGAGTCACATCCTTTCACATAAAAGCTTTGTGTAATCGATTACATTGATTTGGTAATCGATTACCAGTGATTGTTTCTGAATAAATCAAAAGATGTAACTCTTCAAATAGTTTTTTGACTTTTTCAAATTGGTTTTAAGTTTTTCTAAAAGTCATAACTCTTCTAATGGTTGTCTTGACCAAACATGAAGAGTCTATAAAAGCAAGGATTTGTTTTGCATTTTGAATCAATCTTTCTCAAATCCAATAAATCCAATACAATCCCTTACAAGCCTTGAATCTCTTTGAACTTCTTCTTCTTCTTTGTGCCAAAAGCTTTCAAAAGTTTTCTAGTTTTAAACCTTGAAAACTTGTGCTATTCATTCTTTTCATCTCTTCTCTCTTTGCCAAAAATAATTCACCAAGGACTAACCGGCTGAATTCTTTTTGTGTCTCTCTTCTCCCTTTTCCAAAAGAACGAAGGACTAACTGCCTGAATTCTTTTGTGTCTCCCTTCTCCCTTGTCAAAGAATTCAAAACGACACAGTCTGGGAATTCTTTTGATTCTTCCCTTTCCCATATACAAAAGATTTCAAAGGACTAACCGCCTTAGAATTCTTTTGTATCCCCATTCACAAAGTATCAAAGGTTTAACCGCCTGAGATCTTTGTCTTAACAAATTAGAGGGTACATCCTTTATGGTACAAGTAGAGGGTACATCTACTTGGGTTGTTGACTGAGAACAAGAGAGGGTACATCTCTTGTGGATCAGTTCTAGTGGAGGGTACATCCACTAGGTTCAAAGAGAACAAGGGAGGGTACATCCCTTGTGGATCTTTGCTTGTAAAAGGATTTTTACAAGGTTGGAAAAGAAATCTCAAGGACCGCAGGTTGCTTGGGGACTGGATGTAGGCACGGGTTGTTGCCGAACCAGTTTAAAAACTCTTGTGTGTTTGTCTCCTTCTTCCCTACTCTTTTACTTTTCGCTGTGCATTTTAATTTCCGCTTTTACTTTTTGTTAAGTTTCTCTTCTACTCCTTATTCTCTTAACAACATAGTAAAAGCCTTAGAAGAGTAATTTTTTAATCAGGATTTTCCAGCCAATCAAAACAAAGTAAGAGGTATCTGCATCAACAATTAAGTAGCTGATTGTAAAGCTCCTTGAGTGTTGGCCTTGATTGAAGGTGGTCATTAGGTCGACATAGCCTCTGGTCTCTACTCTTTCTCTAGCGAAGTCAAGGAGTGGACTAGAGTGAGGCTAGACGGTATCAAAAGAGACTTCGAGCCTTTGGAAAGTTTTCCAGTATCAGATGTCGGTGGAGTTGCCCTGGTCGATGAAGGCCTTGGACACCAAGAAGTTGGCTATTACGATGGAGACAACCATGGGGTCGTCTTGATTAATAGGGTTGATACTCTAGAAGTCTTTATCAGTAAAAGTGATAGGAGGGAGACTTCATGGGGATGGTAGGTCGACACAGTTGATGTCGATGTCTCGAATGGCGTGGAGGTGATGTTTGTGGGACTGACTAGACTCCCCCTAGAGGAAAATCCACCCGCAATGGTGTGTGTGTGTGTGTGTGTGTGTATATATATATATATATATATATATATATATATATATATATATATATATATATTCTTGGTAGAAGTAGGTACATTGGGAGAAAGATACGCGGGTTAGACTAATTAACGAAGAGTAACCCATGACCGGACGGTTATAGATTAATTCGCAATTAATTAGTCTAAAAATTTTCGTTTTGCGTGCAACATAAAATTTAACAAAAACCAACCTCTAAACCATGCTTGGGGTCTCATTCTGAGCATTTTGATATATATATTGCCTACTTTCGAAAACGGGCCCCGACGGTTGCAGAGAAACGCGAGGAACTAGAACCAGAGAGGCGGCATGCAAACCGAGGCAGGATTTCAGCATCCATAAAGGTCCAATTTTTTCTCCTTTGTGGCTGAGTATGAGGTCAAATCAAAGGAAAAAGGTGGGACCTTTTGCTCCAATTAAAATAGGACATGTGGCAATTGCTTTTAGAAAAGAAAATGAAAAAGAAAAGAAAATCATTTTTTTTATAAAAAGCCCAAATCTTCTCTCTCTTTCTTCAGAAAATTTTAGCAACTCTCTTTCCTCCCTCCATGTTGCTTTTTCTCTTCTTCTTCTCCACCATTGTTGCCTCCCTTGAAGCTCCAAATTCCTCTTCATTTCTACCCCAAATTGCAAGGAAAAGCTATTTTTGGAGTCTTGGAGCCTACCTCTACTTCGTGGGGCTTTAAATTTCAGGTAAGGGTGGACTTCTTCTCACTTGAAATCTATGGGTGTTGGGTTTTTGGGAGCTATAATGGGTAGTTCTACTAGGTTATTGCCTTAGGGTAGTTATTTGTGAAGGAATTTGTTGAAATTATGCTAAACTTGACATGTTTGATGTGAGCAAAACTACCCATGTTGATTTAGGGTTTAATAATGATGCTTTGTGATATATGTATGCTTAAAATGTTGATAGAAAACTGGTAGAGAGGATGGGGAGAGTTAACTTAGAGTTAAATGTGAGAATAGTAGTGTTGTAGGTGGAAAAGTGTGAGATTTTGAGGGTTAGAAAAACCAAATTTGGGGTTAGTGGAAATTGGAGTCTAAAGTGAGTTGATTCTAGTTTAGAATGCCAATTAGGACTTGTAGGAAAGCTTGGGCAGAGCAAATGAGAAAAATGAGTGACAAATGTGAAAGAAAAGAGCCATTTCTAGGGTAAATTGGGTGTTGAGAGGTCAAATTTTGAATAGGTGGAGATTTCACCTTAAAACTAGTTTGAGCAAGTCTAAACCAATGTTATAGACTTGATGAAGATGAGAGTTTACCCCAAAATTACCAAATTTTCATTTTCACCTTTCAAACCTTGAGAATTCACTAAATTGGTGGGTTTTGGATACCTATATTTTGCTTTACCTTGGTTTGAAGTTTGTTTTTGGTTTGAACATGATTTATACATGGTTTCGGACTTGTAGGATCCAATTTGAGTGAAACTGGATACAAGCAAGCTAGAATTCGAAATCTGCCAAATTATGCAGCAAAAGCTGTCAAATTGTGCAGCAAATTTTGCCAATTATGCAGAAAAATGGTTGTGCAGTGCTAGTCACAGGAAAGGTAGTACATCTCGTGTTCTAGATATTTTCTATCAAATCCCAACGGTCAAAACATAGATTTCTGTATTAGGAACCCTCGGTTAAATTTTCAAGGCGATCCAATGGTTAACAAATTGGAACGAAGAGAATGTTATTGAGCTATGTGAGTAGGAAAAACTGTGGAAATTGAATGAGTTTTGTGCAGAGTTTTCTGCCTGCACTCTGTTTTTCTTGGTTTAGGGTAGTTTCATGACAAATGGAATTGAATTGTTTGGATATTGTGAAATCTTGGAGGGGTTGATGGGGACCCGGTGTTGAGAGGAACGAGGATAAGGGCAACGTAGGAGTGCGTGAGCTCAATTTAAAGGTGGGCAACTGGGGATGGTGTGCTTATGCTTGACTTGTGGAAATGGGATAGTTGATTTGTGCCATCGCCCGATTGCCACCTAGTGCCACATATGACGGGTGCCCCATAATCCAATAAGCTTGGTGTGAGAAAGCATGGAAGAGTCAGTCTTCCTACTTTTATTTGTTGACCACAAAGTGGTACCTGGAGATATGTCGCGAGGGTCTGGAGACCTTGCGGACGTTAGGTGGGGTGCTATTGCCCAAAACCAAGCTTGACCATTCCCGACCCAACCCGAGCATAGTCAGTCAGTGAGAACCTATGACATACCTAAGCAGGCGAGCTCCTGGCAGTCAACCAATAAAAGAACAAAGTCCACGAAGCAAGGAGGCTTGTGTGGTGGCTGGCCAGCTATGTATCTTGGGTGGTATATGAAAATTACCCTCTGGTAATCGATTACCATTCGTGGGTAATCGATTATAGGGTTTAAAAATGGAGACAGGATGTTAAGTAGCTTCTGGTAATCGATTACCAATTGTGTATAATTGATTGCACAGTATGATAGGGCACTGGTAATCGAGTACCAGTTGTGTGTAATCGATTACATAGTGTTACCTGCTACTGGTAATCGATTACCATTTATGTGTAATCGATTACACAGTGTAACTTTTAGATTCCACTGTGCAAAGGCTGTGTAATTCGTTTTTGGGCACTGGTAATTGATTACCAGAGAGGAAATCCCTTGAAAAAGACATTTTGACTATGCGTAGCCGTTATGGGGCGCATTGTATGGTTACCTGTGTAGTTAGATTTCTTGTGAAAGAGTCTACCCTCTTTCTTTTATCTCTTGTAGATCGCGATGGCAGCGCAGTTGATCCATGATCGTGTTATGATGGAGTGCCTAGAGGGTGTTTGGGAGACCCTCGAAGGCAATGAGAGGTGCCGATTCCGTGGCACAATTCGACTCACTGCTACTTCGCTAGTACATCCGAAGCAACCCGCACGCACACTTCAGCAGCCTGTGGAGTGGATACTACCTACACCTACTCCATATCAACTAGTGGAGCCAGTTAAAGTGATAGAGGTGTCATCCTCTGAAGAGGATCTTGAAGAGGACCCAGAGGAATTACCTCCTCAACCTGCTATGGACGCCCCTGACTTACCAGAGGATGAAGAGGACCCACTCCCTGATGTTGATTCTCCAGAGGATATTATGTCAGCATCTGAGGCAGACTCTACAGAGGAGAATGGCCCTAGAGGGACAACGATTAGTGACGACTCTTCATCGTAGCAGACGGCTCCTTAGACTAGGCGTACATACATTTTGTGGGTGGGTGTATCTAGTTCAGACTGTTAGGTTTTCTCTTTTGATTTTTGGGTGGGTAGACCTATTGTATAGAAATTTTGATGATTGTATATATTGTGGCTAAAGCCACCACAGTTGTTACCTTTGCTCTGGATGTCACTATACTATTTTGCAAACTCCCATATTTTGGAAAGTTTTAGATGATAAAAACAACTATGTTTTATCTTGTTATTTGAAAAAGAAATGTTAACGAATTTTAATTGAAAAGAGTTTACCGACCGCATCTTATTATTTCTCACGTGACGACCTAAAATGATGGCAGATATATTTTTGAAAGAGCAAAATAGTTTAGAGGTTATGAGTGATCAGAAAGAAATGAATCTGAATAGAGTTGTGAACTGGCCATTCAAGACTCTACAGTGATAATTTTCCTTCTGAATTTAATTACCGTGAAATGAATAACAGTGCGAAAAAAAAGAGAGAGAAAAGAAAAAAAAAATTTCCCATGGTTTCTGCTATTTAATTTATTACTATTAAACCAGTCATTATTTAGGGACGCCACAATTGGTGGTATCAGAGCAAAAGTTGGATTCTAGTGAACCTGTCCATGGTCTTACTGTGTGAATGTTGTGTATCTCTGAAACTTGGAAGTAGGTTTCAGGGAGTGACGTTAAGTCACAAATTGTGTGTAATTCTACCTTCTTGTCTTAAGCAGGAAAGTGCAATTGATTTAGTAGAATTGTTGCGTATATATATAGAGAGAGAGATATTGTTATAACTGTCATAGCCTATATGGTACACTCTCTCAGTAGAATTTCTTGGATACTAATAGCTTCCCTACAGGTTAGGTATGGCAGGACGTGATAGGGATCAGAACCGTGATGTCCTCGACCGCATCACAGATGTGCTGGAAACTCTAGTGCAGGAACGTGATGTGGAGCCGGCAGAGCATCGGGGACTCATGGCTTTCCGTAAGAACCACCCGCCGAAGTTCAGTGGGGACTATGATCTAGACAGTGCTAGGTTATGGTTAGCTGAGACTGAGAAGATTTTCTAGGTGATGGGTTGCCTCGAGGAGCATAAGGTCCCTTATGCGACGTTCATGCTCCAAGGAGAAGGTGAGAACTGGTGGAAGTTTATGAAACCTACATTAGCAGCACCTGGAGGCATGATTCCTTGGAATGCCTTCAAGGAAAAATTCCTAGACAATTATTTTCCATGAGATCTCAGGAAATGAAAGGCGAGGGAATTTCTAGATTTGAAGCAGGGAAACATGTCCGTTGGAGAATACACGACCAAATTTAATGAACTTCTACAATACTGGCCTCAGTACCAAGATGCTCAAAACAAAGAAGACTTATGTGCTCAGTTTGAGAATGAGCTTCGACTGGAGATTCAATAGGCAGTTAGCTACATGCAGATCACAGATTTCAATCAACTGGTGACAAAGTGCCGAATATTTGAGGACAAGATGAAAGAGAGGCAAGCCAGAGGCTTTGGAGGACCACATAGAAGCCACCCTTTTAGAGGAAACAGTAATAAGAGGATGAAGCCATATTCTAGCAACAAGGGGAAACAACCTATGGCTACGTCCAACATGAGCCTGTCAAGGGGGACTAGGGTACAGTCCTTTCAGTGCGGAGGACCGCATCTTAGGAGAAATTGCCCACAACTCCAGGAGACACAGGAAAATCGTTGCTATATCTGTGGCAAGGTAGGCCATTATGCTCGGGAGTGTAGAATGACTGGGAGACCGACGATAACTGCCAATTCTAACACAGTCAATCGTGGATCTACTAATCCCACAAGGAGCAGTAATGTTAGCAACAACAACAACACTAGTGGTGGAAGACCAAAGGTACCCTCCCAGGTATTTGGTATGAGTGGATCAGAAGCTGCTGCCTCCGACGATTTGATACACGGTAAGTGTTTGATTGCTGATTGTCGCAACATGCCCTTTTGCGGGTGAGCGAGGCGAGGCTCACGGGTGCGCTTTCCAAAGGAGGAAAGATGCGCGGAGTCGCCACCAACGTTTATTTGTGGAAAACGTCGGAAAAACCGAAGGAAACTGGTAAAAATGAAAATTCTAATTTCGGGAGTTATATTTACGTTTGAGGAGGGTATTAGCACCTCTCACGTTTGTCTCAAAGGACAACAGCCTATTTTAGAATTGTGAAATTGTGTTATTTTACCTTTTATTTCTTTTTATTTTTTGAGGTCGACAAAAGCGGGACTTTTGCTCCTACGTACCCTCCATCGAAGAGGAAATCAGACCTACGTAGTTCTTTCTTAAGAGTGAATCAAGTGATTCTTTTTACTTGAAAGGTGATCATTTTAAGGCGTTGGACCTTAAAAATGATCCATTTACTTGATATGGAAAACTGAAATGATAAACTTTCAAATCCTTTTTTAGTGATTTTTTGGTGGACGAGCTTGACTTGGCGAATTGATTTTAGCCTTAGTTTCGCTTTAGTTATTAGTCAATTCAATTAAGAATGAGAAATCCCAAAGAGAAAACGTCCGATTGATTTTTGTGCTTCATTTTACTAAAAGATATTTTTTATTATTATATTATTATTTTACCTCTTTTTTAATTTCCAACGTGGTTACGGCACGACCGAACGGTCGGAATTCATTTTAACAGAAATTAACGGATACTACAATTCAAATGATCGTTGGAAATTTATTTTATTTTTAGATTAGGCGCGAAATGACTTAAATAAATGACTGAAGCGCGTCAAAAGGGGGTACGGAAAGTAAATGAAACGAGAATAAAAGTACACAAAACAAATGGGGACCACCACGGGTACATAGAATGAATTGAAAAGCTCGATTTGGAAACTTACCCGTTGAAGAACGAAGAACGGATGAAGAACGGTGAATAACAGAGGAAAAACCTTCACGGATTTGCTTACGGGAACATCTCGGAAGCATTACGGAAGCACCTCGGCTTGGATTTTCTTCACGGAAACAATTTTTTTCACCCAAAACAGCTGAAATACCTCACCAGGGGCATCCGGGATCCTTAGAACAGCCCCCTTCAGCGTATTTTTAGGAAAAAGGGGGAGGAGGTTGCCGCCCAGCCCGCCCAGGCGAGCTGGGTTGCTTCCTTCAGAAGCAATCCAGCTTCAAAAAATCATTCAGGAAGGTCCAATTCAAAATTTCAAAATTGCTATTTGCACCCCCCAATTTTGATAAGTTCACCCCCTTCTTTCGTAATTTACGGAAAAGTTACGGAAGCATATAGGACTTGATTTTCTTCTTTTTCTCTCTTCCCTCTCACCCGTATTAAGTGAAATATGCTCATTTAGGGTTATGGGAATTTTACGGAAGCATTACGGGTGTCCCGGAAGCCCTGGAATCCCATTTTTTAACAAAACGGGGGAGGTGGTTGCCACCTAGCTCGCCCAAGCGAGCTGGGTTGCTTCCACCTTAAGCAAGAAATTGCCCAAAAACCCCTAGAAGGGCCCAGATTCGAAAATTACTATTTGTACCCCTCCATTTTACTAAATACACCCCCCTTTGCCCTTTTTTGGCGATTCTTTTTCCGTAACGTTACGAAACTTTACGAATTTCGTAACGATACTTATTTTCTTTCCGTAAGGTTACGAATCCTTACGGATCATGTATTTACTCTTTTTTATCTTTAGAAGAAATAACGGAAACTCATGGATTGTGCAACAATACTTCCTTTTAATTTCCGACACGTCTCGGGACTTCACATGTTGTGCAACAAAGGGTGCCAGGTATCTCGAAGCGGCCAATCAAAAGTTGCATGTCATCAAGTAATAATCCCCGGACGAAATTAGGGTATGACAGTTGTCCCTCTTTACTTACCTTTTATCGGAGATAAGAGGAAAGCAAAGATAAAAACACTAATTTCATTCGTCTTGCCCTTTCCGTGATTAGTCCATGACGACTCTCGTCTCTACTCCTTCTTTTTTCTGCACAACACAAAACAAAATACAAACAACAACAAAAACAACAATAATATAATATACACGTTTGGCAAAGGAATCAATCGAGAAAATAACAAAGATCACATTTTCCAGTAAAAAGGGTCCGCACTTGACAATGAAGAACACATTGGAGAATGGAGGATTGCACTAGAGGGTCCACACTACGCAATCATGAAGAATGGCTCCAAACTCATTGGTGGAGGATGCATGAACGAAAACGCAATTCATGGGGCTCCGAATAAAAGGCGAGGATGGAGGATTGCACTAGAGGGTCCTCACTAGTCCATCATGAAGCATGGCTCCAAAATCTTTGGTAGAGGATGCATGAACGAAAACGCAATTCATGGGGCTCCGAAAAAAGGCGAGGATGGAGGATTGCACTAAGCAATCACTACGCATGGCTCCAAACTCGTGGGTGGAGGATGCATGAAGGAAAACGCAATTCATGGGACTCCGAAAAAAAGGCGAGGATGGAGGATTGCATTAAGCAATCACTATGCATGGCTCCAAACTCGTGGGTGGAGGATGCATGAAGGAAAACGCAATTCATGGGGCTCCGAAAAAAAGACGAGGATGGAGGATTGCACTAAGCAATCACTACGCATGGCTCCAAACTCGTGGGTGGAGGATGCATGAACGAAAACGCAATTCATGGGGCTCCAAAAAAGGGGTAGAGAATGGAGAATTGCACTAAGCAATCACTACGCATGGCTCCAAACTCGTGGGTGGAGGATGCATGAACGAAAACGCAATTCATGGGGCTCCGAAAAAGGGGTAGAGAATGGAGAATTGCACTAAGCAATCACTACGCATGGCTCCAAACTCGTGGGTGGAGGATGCATGAACGAAAACGCAATTCATGGGGCTCCGAAAAAAGGCGAGGATGGAGGATTGCACTAAGCAATCACTACGCATGGCTCCAAACTCGTGGGTGGAGGATGCATGAACGAAAACACAATTCATGGGGCTTCGAAAAAAGGGTAGAGAATGGAGAATTGCACTAAGCAATCACTGCGCATGGCTCCAAACTCGTGGGTGGAGGATGCATGAACGAAAAGGCAATTCATGGGGCTCCGAAAAAGGGGTAGAGAATGGAGAATTGCACTAAGCAATCACTACGCATGGCTCCAAACTCATGGGTGGAGGATGCATGAACGAAAATGCAATTCATGGGGCTCCGAAAAAGGGGTAGGCAGGACCGAATGGTCCACCGGGTTTTTTCCACCTAAAAAGGCAAACATGGTTTTTGCAAAGAAAAATAAATCTTTCGCGAGAGCACCATATCTTAGAAAAACAATATACTTATGCCAAGGGTAATCTTCCTTGTACCCGAAAATGAAAGGCAGGATGTCAACTTTTAGCTTTTGAATGAACATTCAGGGGAAACATCGGGTTAAGCTGAAACTGGGAATAAATCACTCATAGTGTATAAAACCTCACACAGGCAAGTGTTTTACCCTAATCCCAAACCATAACTGCACCACGACTTTATTTTGCACACGACTTCCTATCGAATCAAAGATCACACGTACGATCACGGATCAATAGGATTTTCTCGAGGATAGTGTTTTTTGGGAGGAAACTGGGTGTTCCGGTCTTTTCCTCTTTGTTTATGTGGGGCGGGATATCGCCAGTCGAGAATGATTTTGAGTGGCAATCTGAAAGGAAGAACCACTAAAAATGGGTTTTCCTTTGCCGGCAGTCACCTACCTTGCCGAAAATTTATCTGGCTTGAAGAATTTCTGTTCTCTTTCTTTCATTGATCGGGAATTACTCTGTTTTCCTCTGATCTTTTCCTTTTTCACTCCCTTTCGATCTTCGATCAGGAATCCTTCTTTTTCTTTCCTTTTTTATTGTTCTTTCCTTTGTTTTCATATTTTTCTTTTTTCTTACTTTCCATTTCTTCCTTTTCTTTCTTTTCACTTCTTTTTCTCCATTCCTTTCTTTGGGAAATCGGGTTTTAGTATCCTATTTACTCTCCCTTGAGGAGATTCCGCTGTCCTTTGCTTCGGGGGAAAGGATGAGGATTCTTTTTTATAGGCCAAGGTTCAAAAAAGTCTAAGGTTGTGTCTCAATGGGGTCTTTTATCGTGGGAGCCCGATCTTGATATCTGGGGCAAAACGAATCGTGTGTCAAGGTGTCAGTCTCGGGCCGAACTTCCATATTATTCCACAAGGCACACGCGACAATGATGATTTGGAAACAACGTGTAAAATTAGTCATGGCCACAACTAGGTGGGCACTCAAGCATCCCGTTTATGGCATTGTGATACTACGGTCGGGAATTTACACAAACAGACCCAACGTTTCCCAATAATGTTCTTTCATCAGTTCAATGGATTCACCCGTTCTTATCTCGGTTATTCAGGAAAATAAACTCTTACCGTCAGTCCCTTGTTTCCAGAAGATATGTTTGCTCTCTACAAATGATTTATGCTTCCTAACTATAACATGTCGACCTTTGAGATCTTCCTTTCTTTTTCCTTTTTTGTTTCATTTTTATATTCACAAAACTATACACCCATGGCCCTCTATGAGGAAAACTTTTCTTTGTACATCTACATTCTTATACATGACAAAATTTTTCTGTACACGCATTGGAACTCTTTCTCTTTACGTCACACGGTCTATATACAAACCCTATTTACGTTCAAAGATTTTTTCGTTTTTCCCAACACACACTTATGGTTCATACAAAAGTTTCTTTATATACACTCGTTGCTCACACACACAAGAATTCCTTTCCACACATCATTTACACACAAAAAATCCTTTTATACACACTTTCCTTTTACACATATATATAAACAAAAACCTTTTTCTTTTCTTTATGAACACGACTTTTATTCACAACGCTTCTTTCTTTTTATCAGGATTTTTGGTTCATTTTATTTTTAGGACGAAGTTCCTCAATGAAAAACTCTACATGGTTCCGGAATTTCAACAAACACTATTGACAACAATGAAGTAAGCACTAACGCAATAGTCTAAACAAAATATATGCACAAAACAAATGAAAATCGCGACATCAAAAAACAAACGTTAGTCCCTCAAGTCATGTAAATGATAAAGGATGAAACATAAAAAAAAAACATGAATCTGGGGATCCCACGGTCATGTGGCTCCACATGCCACTGGACTCTTGGGTCACGGTAACAAAAAGTGGGGTGGTCGACAAAAGCAGAGCTTTTGCTCCTACGTATCCTCAATTTGTAATGAGGAACTCAGACCTACATAGTTCTTGATAACTGTGAGACTAAAAATAGTCTCGGTGTTTTCTTCACTAAAATGCGAACATGCTTTAGTAAAGAGACAAAACTTCCAACTGATCAGAGCAACATATGCTTTTTTTTTTATGAAAAATGATGTGTCTATCGGGGAAGGAGAGTATGCTGATGAAATTTTCTCATAACCATAAATGGTATTTTGGATGTTAGCATTTCGTTTCTAAACGACCATTTAGAGGAAACACTGGGTCCAACAAAGATATGAGAAAATCACTCAAAGTGTATCAATCTCACACAGGTAAGTGTTTTATCCAAATTTCGAACCATAGATATGTCATGACTTGATTTTGCAAATCATTTCCTATCAAATCAAAGATTACATGCATGATCATGGATCAATAGGACTTATTTTGGGAATGGTTTTTAGGTGGGGAATTTGGCTTTGAGTGTTTTTGCCTTTTCCTCTTCTGTTTTTGTTAGTGCGTGGCGAGAAAGTCGCTAGCGCACAGGATTTTGGTTGGCAATCAAAGGGAGAGGACCACTTTAGGTCATGGTTTCCTTTCTCCCTTTTTTTTGTTTATTTGGTGACAATTCTGTATTGTTCAGATATTGTCTGGTCTAAAGACCTTTCTGCATGTTTCTTCTGTTTTCTTCCGATCCTTGATCGAGAATTTTTTCTTTCATTTTTGTTTTCTCCCACTCTTTGATTGGGAATTTTTCTTTTCTTTTTTTCTTTTTTTGTTTAAGGATTGACATTCTCACCCTAGGTCAAGGTTTATGATAAGTTGGGATTTTGGCTCAAGGCTTGTAGAACGGCTGGTCATGATATATGTCAGGGTTTGGCCAGCGGTTCGGGGATAAAGGGGATGTCCTACATTATTTCCATGATACACATGCAACAATGATGATTAGGAATTTTTATGCAAAACTGGTCATGCATGCACCCATGTGGACACTCAAGCATCAAGTTTTTATGGTCATGTGACACTAGGGCTCAGGATTCATTTTCCCTATTTTAAGTCAACCCAGTATTTCCAAAATATGTTCTTCTATCAATTTGTGCATTCATCCAAGTCTATCTTGGGTGTTCGAAAAACTTTTCACAGCATTTACCCTTCAAATGTGTACACACTTTTTTTTTTTCAAAAACTGGTTAAGATCAGTAAAATCTTTCAAAGAAAAGTTGGAAATTATCTCTTTTCACAAGCATGTTGTTTTTTAGCTAGACAACTTTTTATTATTATTTTTATTATTATTTTTCTTTCTATTTTTTTTCTTCTTATTCTTTTCTTGCTCGCTCTCTCTTTTTTTTCATGAGGTATTTTGCTACCTAAACATACGTATATTTTTGTGAGGTATTTTTCTATATACATGCGTGTCCAAGGTATCTTGCTACCTAAACATACATATATATGTTTTGTGAGATATTTTTGCTATATACATGCATATCCAAGGTATCTTGCTACCTAAACATACATATATATATTTTGTGAAGTATTTTTGCTACATACATGCATATCCAAGGTATCCTTCTACCTAAACATACATACATACATACATATATATATATATATATATATATATATATATATATATATATATATATATATATATATATATATTGTGAGGTATGACTACCTTCCGAGCTTGTGCTTGTTTTATTCAAATACCTAGGATCATGAGCAACTAGGTGTGTCCTGCTATGACTTGAGAAACAAAAGTGATCAAATAACAAGCAGAGATTTAAAAGGTACTAGGTTGCCTCCTAGTAGCGCTTCTTTAACTTCTTGAGCTGGACGCGTGATGGCTTGTCGGTCACAGACCTAGTACTTTGCTTACCTTTGGCTTTGGACTTGGTCGCCTATTGGTCGGCCATGGGTCGTAAGCAACGCTCTAACCTTTTTGTGGATGAGCTGAGGTGAACTCTAGAGGTGATGGCGGTGCGTCTGATGCCCGCTGCCGGCCATCCCCAGGCTGCTGTGGTGTTTTGCCCTGCGCCTGCCTGGGGACGCAGTACTTCTTGATGAAAACTCGATTAGTAGGGGGCTTGATGACCTTGCTGGAGGTGACAGGCATTCCGTAGAACTGACAGAGACCCGTAATTAGAGCTTGACAACTCCAAGACCCTGTTGGACTTCTTCGGGTCCACTGGGTGTCTTGCAGGCGCGATCCTTGCAAACAATAGATGAAATCAGAAATCAGTTGAGCGATGTGCATACTTACCTATGTCATGATGACGTGACCTTGCCGGAAGGAACAGGCACCCTGTAGGACTACAGAGGCCCGTAACCAGAGCTGGAAACCCCAGGGCCCTGTTGGACTTCTTCAGGTCCACTGAGCGTCTTGTGGGCGCGATCCCTGCAAACAATAGATGACATCAGAAATCAATTGAGCCATGTGCATACTTACCTATGTCATGACGACACAGACCAACTGATACATCTGCAGGGGGAGATTGGCATTGTGGTCGCCGGGCAGAATGTTGCTAAATAGCAACGTCATCCATATCCATGTAAGAGTGGTCATGTTGGTGCGCATGATCCACACTCGTCTTTTGCAGCGGCACGGGTGAAATCTTGCCTCGATATGCATAGTAGATGCATGATAGCCTCCCTCTCTGTATGTGCTCGCACAGTTGGTCGCCCTCCAATATTAGGGGGTGGCCCAAGAACTGATAAAAGGAAACTACTGGCCCCTTAACCGGGAGCGCAAGTCTCGGTGAAGCATCTAAGGGCAAAGGACCTTATATTCTCCTAAGGTGTGGATATGGAGCACAATGAAAATGAGAACGCGTAGCCCTCTAAAGGCGAGGGCGTGCAGCCCTCTACAGGCGAGGATGTGCAGTCCTCTGATGGCGAGGACATACAGTCCTCTAAAGGTGATAGGTACTAGTACACAAGGGTCCACCTTTATGAGAAAGCAAGAGATCGACTCATCGAGAGGGCCGGTCATCCAAAAAGATTGGACACGAGATGTAGGAAATCTATGCAATTAACATGATTTTTAGAGATGCAGACACATGCAACCTTTGTTGTGAAACTTGGTAACGCTGACCTCATATGAAACAATGCAATGCAATGGAAAGTTGTACAATGTTCATGACATTCTTTCACTATTTTGTGATTTTGATTTTGATTTAATTTTTTTGGAAAACACAGATTGACTGTCCTTTTGAAAAAGGTGATAATTCATGCAACCTTATCCTATCTTTTGCAAATCTCTCTGGGAACTCCCTCAGAGTGTATATTTTGTTTGATTTAGTCACTTGACCATTTTGGAGTGACGACAATGGAGCCGTTTGACGTTTAATCAATCTATTGAAATTCCAGGGCTTGTCTCCCCCCCTTTTTTTTTGTTTAAAAACATCGACGGGTGAGAACTTTTGATCTGCCCCTATGCTCACTTGAGGCTCATGCACGATGCCCCTCATTGCCCCAGTGTAAGGCTTTGAGGTACCAATTGTTGTCTTTTGTCATGACCTTGTAGCTGGGAACCTATTGGGTGAAAACTTCTAATCTGCCCCTAGGTTCGCTTGAGGTTTTTGCATGGTGCCTTTCATTGCCCCAGTGTAGGGCTTAGCGGTACCAATTGTTGTCTTGTTTTCACAACCTCGTAGTGAGGAAGAATGAAAGAAGCAGTTGATTCTTGCAAAAAGAATTTTCCAAGGACGAGAAATAGTTGAAGGATTTTTCAGTTGATGGATTAAGCCAAATGACTCCTATGTAGAAGCAAGATGTTTTGATGTCTTGATGATGCTAAAGGATCAAGTGCTTCTAAGTTTTATTCAAGACAAGAATCCAAGAAAATCAAGATATATGATCAAGTTGATCTCTAGAATCTTTAGGAAGAAGTTTCCAAATTGAAAAAACAAAAGGTTTGACCAAAGAATTCTATCATTTCAAATTGAGATTTGCTCTTTGGTAATCGATTACCAGTAGCTGAAAATGTTTATAATAGTCACTAGAAATTTGAATTCAAAATTTATAACGTGTAATTGATTACACATGGATGGTAATTGATTACCAGCAGTTTATTGAACGTTTTAATTCAAATTTTTAAAACCTGTAATCGATTACACAAGTCTTGTAATCGATTACCAGAGGGGATTTTCAGAAAATAATTTCCAAGAGTCACATCTATCAAATGTTTTATGAATGGCTATCAAAGGTCTATTTATATGTGACTTGGAAACACGAATTTAAAGAGAGTTTTCATTGCCCAAAAAGTTTTATCCTCTCAAAAGATTAAGAGTTTTTCTAAACTGAAATGTCTTTATCCTCTCAAAAAGATTCCTTGGTCAACCACTTGCATATTCAATAAGGAATTTTGATTGATCTTCATTATACAATCTATCTCTTTTAAGAGAGATTTCTTCTTCTCTTCTTCTTATTTCTGAAAAGGGATTAAGAGACCGTGGGTCTCTTGTTGTAGAGGATTCCTGAACACAAGGGAAGGGTTGTCCCTGTGTGGTTCAGACTTTGTAAAAAGAGTTTTACAAAGAGAATGGAAAATCTCAAGTGGGTTGCTTGAGGACTGAACGTAGGCACGGGAAGTGGCCGAACCAGTATAAATCAAGTTTGCATTCCTCTCTTCCCTTAAACTTCTTTTATTTATTGCTATTTATCTTTTGCTTTAAAGAAGTTTATTTTGAATTGTCTTTTGAGTAATTCATGTTAAGGGTGCATTGTTAATCCGAAAAGAGTGAAAGTTTAATTGGGGAATAGTCTTCGTATCTTAATTCAACTCCCTTTTTTTCTTAAGGTAACTGAGGCCATTTGTCCAACATCCTATTCTTGATAACTCACTTCTCTCTAAAAGACAAACTTTCCGAAATGATAAAATGAGGTCACATGAACGTCTTGAAAACACAGTCAATCAAATGCTTTTCTTTTTAACTCCTTTTTTTTATTTTGAAACTCATTTGTTTTGAACTTTACTCGTTGTTTTACGGCACCCCCACCAACGTGCAAGACGAGTAATCTCTGGTTGAACGGTCTTGGAAGTCCAAACTCAGGAGCACAGGTCGCTTGAGCAAACAGACCAATGGCTTGCACCCACATTCCGGTGAAAGTTGAATAAGCAAAGATGTGTTTGTGAGAGGATGAGGGACAAAGATATCAACTTTATGCATTTCATTTAACATTGTAACTGTGGTTTACAATAATGGTACAAACTTGAAAATCCTGATGAGTCATTAGAGACATCAAAAAACAACTTTCAAAATTGCCCCATGTGTGGAATCTCTTGTCAATGTCAGGATTTACACGCGATTCTCCTCAAATTTCAGCCAGCCCGCATCAATTAGACCTTGCACCTTACGCTTCAGAGCCCTACAATGCTCAATGGAACGCCCCGGGGCTTCTCCGTGACAAGCACACGTTGCGTTCGAATCGTATTCTCGGAAAAATGGAGGTCGATGAACCTTGGCTGGGGTTATGGCTACCATTGCATTATCGAGTGGATATGGGAGCAAGTCAGCATAGGACATCGGAATTTCGGTGAATCCTACAGGTTTTTTTTCGCTGCAAAACTCATTTCTTGGCGGGTGTTTTGGTTTGTGCTAAAGGTGGTGTTTAGCATTAGTAGGTGGGTTTTGTGGTTTGATTTAGGGATGGCCTTTATGGATAACTGGGTGGTGGGTAAGGAGATGGGTTGTTATTGGTTGAGTAATGACATTGTTGGGTTGGTGGGAAACTTGGCCATATAGGAATGGCAGCCACAACATGGGTTTCTCCCTCATTCTCATCCTCTTCATTTGCCCCAATTTTTATCAAAGCAGGATGATCAAATTTGCCTCTTTTCAGACCCACTTCGATTCTTTTGCCGGCGAAGACCATATCCGCAAAGCTGGAAGGTGTGTAACCCACCATTTTCATAGTAGAATACTGGTAATGTGTCTACCATTACGATTATCATCTCCCTTTCCATCATTGGGGGTGCCACTTGGGCTGCCAGATCCCTCCACCTTTGGGCGTATTCTTTGAAAGATCTGTGCCCCCTTTTTGCATATGTTCAGTAATTGCATTGATGTGCCATCATTTTCTTCTATTTTCTAAACCCTTTTTGCACCATTTTAATTACTGATTGGTCTTAATTGTCAATTAATCAGGCAGTTTTATTATTTGGGCTCATTTAGCTAATTTGATGTTTTTAATCTAATTTCAGGAATTAATGAAACATTGGGCTTAATCCGAATTTTGGTTATGGACTTGAAGAGGGAAAATAAAGCAACGCTTACCTTAGTTAATTTCTAATTAGGAAATTTCGCAATTTTATTTTATGTTGTTCAGTGTTTATTTCATTTTGGGCCAGAGTATTGTAACAGGGCCCAGTGACTTTGAGTGACTCTTTTTAAATAGCAGCCTTGGGATTCGTGCAAGGCTATTCTGTTATGCTATTTTATTATTCAGAGCTTTTGTTTTAGGTTTTTGACGTTCTTCTGTTCTAAGGCTATTGTTTTCGTTCTTAATGCAATTTTCTGTTTTCTGCTTCGAATTACAATTTCGTTCTTGCTTCTTCTTCTACTTTCATTTACGTTTCTGTTTCATTTACATTTCTGTTCATTTACGTTTCTGTTCATTTACGTTTCTGCTTCATGTTTCATTTGCTTTTTCTGTTTGAATCTATGGAAGGCTAGTTTTTCTGGTGTTGTTTCCTTTTGAGGACGAAGCCCAACTCTCTTTGAGGTTTCGTTTGTAATGTGGTTTCCTGGCAGTTTTCCCTTCACCAGTTGTCCCAAATTCATGAACATTAATCAGTGCATGCTTCGTGTTCGATTAATTGCCTCTGAGCCTAACTTGCGTTCATGCTTAATGGACGAAGGGGTAACTGGTGTATGTGGTGCCTAATCATGTATTGACAACCCTAAGTTGATTTTCGCTTAGTAAATTGAAATAGGGTTGGATTAAGTGGTTGACTGTTATGGACGAATTCTCCATAACCCAGGATAAGAGAATGGCTTCTGAATAAGAGGAAACAACCCGTTTTTAATATTAGTAGTCTCATATTCCAGTTTACTTGTTCTGCTCTTTAATCACGAAACAAACAAACCCCCCCCCAATCGTTTCTGTTACTGCGCAAGTATATTATGAACATTTGGTTTGTCACTGCTCGTTGGGAAATGACCTAGGATCACTTCCTAGTTACTGCATTTTCATGTTTATTTGATTCGGGTACGGCCTCGATCATGCATCCTATCCAAAGCCATTATACTGACACTGCCTAATGAAGGCAACCATTAGGTCCTTCCAAGCATGGGCTCAGGAAGGTTCCAAGTTAGTGTACCAGGTAACAGCTACCCCCAGTAAGACTTCCTTGGAAGGAATGTATCAGCAATTTCTCATCTTTTGCGTATGCCCCCATCTTCCGACAATACATCTTTAGATGGTTCTCGGGGCAAGTAGTCCCCTTGTACTTGTCAAAGTCCAACACCTTGAACTTGGGAGGGGTGATGATATTGGGTACTAGGAACAACTCTTCTAGGTTAGCAAAGGCATAATCTTCACCTCCTTTAATGGCCCTGAGCCTTTTCTCTAGATGATCCAACTTTCCCATTTCTGCCATAGCATGAGGGTTTTTACTTGTTGTGGAATGCAAGAGGTGTAGTTGGAGGTGATACTGAGGGCCCTGCAAAGGGTTTTGTAGGGGTATACCACTAATTTCCTACCCTTCAGTGGCATATCCGAGGCAAGGCTCGAAGTCGGCTAGATTATGGTGGGGCATTTCATGTGTCTCACCCATGGGTTGAGAGATATATGCATGATCAGTTTGGGGTTGTCGGTTCTCAATGAGTATGGGAGTGGAGTTATTGACATTCTCACTGGGAGTGTACGCTACATTGGGTGGTGTACAGTTGGGAGGAAAGCCATGTGGCGGGAAGGCGTGCTTGTTTTGACTTTGCGCATAATGGGGGCCGCCCGTACTTCCCAAATCTTTGCCTACCATAGCTGAGGTTGGATGATTCATTTGGTTGAGGCCCGATGGGGGCATCGGGTTCACCTTAGCAACAGTGCTGGTAGCGGCAGTTGCAACCGCATTAGCTTCCATTATCTTCTTCACGCTCATCATGGCCTCCATCATTGTGGCCATATGCTCTTTCATGGACTCCATGTTGGGCCTTCATCTGCTCTTTCACCTCCTCTACTTCACCCATTACTCTACTTCTAGCACGGGTTCGGTAAGGGCACCGTAAAGCGTGTTCTTTTCCTTTTTTATAACAATGATTAAATTTTTTTTTCAAGGAAAGAATGCAATGAACAACATGGATGTATGTGAATGATGCATAGTTGAAGTATTGTGAATCTTTACGCAGGATATGGGGTTGAATCAATTTAGATTTTCAACATGGTCCATGACATCTTCGTCAAGGTGAAACTGGAAGTAACAAGGACATTAACAGTCCTAAATGTGTTTGGCAGTAGACGAAGCAATGATGTAACACAATCCATCTTTTGCCCCAACTTTTGCAAGATGGTTACTTCCATACTTCAACTTGACTCGATGAATCTTTTCGTAAAAGCACGAGCTTGGTTCAACCCCATAACCCAGGGAATGGCAATTTTGATCGCCAATACTTCAACAACATTTCATAGGGATGAAAGATTCGGGAATACGCATGCTATGTATGGAAAATGTAATTATGAGATTGAGATGCCCGAAGAGACATCCTTTCTTAATTAACCACACATTAGGTACCATGCTCAATCATTTTGTTTTGTTGTTTGTGTTTTTTTTTTTAATTTTAGAAATGGGTTTATGATCCCAACATGGTTGGCTCATGGTACCTAATACATGCAACTAAGAATGCATCATGAATTTTCATGCTTCCCTTTTTTTTGTTTTTGTTTTGTAGAGGAAGGCACAAGGATCATGTATGAGCAAACATGTAGAACAAAAAGGTATGTAATTTGTAGATCAAAAAGACAGTGAATGCATATACATGCCGATGCAATGACTCATGCAAAATGTGAGGCTGGAATATGATAACGGACAAATGCAGGAACGATATGTTCAATATGATGCCATGAAGAGATGCTTATGCGAGGCATGATATGAATGCATTTTACAGACACGAGAGCCCGGAAAGTTATCTCCTCTTACTTGAACACTTGGGGGTGAAGTGCCCCATGTGTGCAGTTAAGAAGACGATATGGATCTTCCGACTTCCCACGACAAAAGATGAGACCCACATACAACGCATGTGTGACGACATGATGCAGATGCGCAAAAGCGCAATAGGGGGATTTACACATCATGGCAATATCCTCAAATAATCATACAACAAAGGCGTACATGACCTTTAGGTTATATGCATGACAGTGTTTAAAATGGCACGCAGCGTATTTGCTACGTGCCCTTATTTTAGGGACCTACAGGATAGTATCTAGGGTCTCTAATAACTACTCCCAATGATTCATAACTCACACGGCCGTTTTCTAGAGGTATCATCACTCAAGATAATAATATTGTGGCAGTATGGAATACCAGTGACAACATATTATAAAGAGAGAAAGCTCTAGACGGGGTTTCACTATTATCAAGCAAGTCGGAGACCTAGCATGATGATAGATTCACCTCCACTCCTTAGATTCCCATGAACCCGGGTATAGGGCCCCTTTTTTTTTTACTAAAACCCGTGAGTGCTTAAAATGCAGTGTAAAAATGTGAAAAGACAGCAGTTATTACATTTTAGACAGTTCAACAAATGCACACACAAAAGTTTCACAATTCCAAAATTCCTTAAAATAGGCCTAACTCACAAAAAAGTCCCAGTGGAGTCGCCAACTGTCGCAACATGCCCTTTTGCAGGTGAGCGAGGCGAGGCTCACGGGTGCGCTTTCCAAAGGAGGAAAGATGCGCGGAGTTGCCACCAACGTTCATTTGTGGAAAACGTCGGAAAAACCGAAGGAAACTAGTAAAAATGAAAATTCTAATTTCGGGAGTTATTTTACGTTTGAGGAAGGTATTAGCACCTCTTACGTTTGTCTCAAAGGACAACAGCCTATTTTAGAATTGTGAAATTTTGTTATTTTACCTTTTATTTCTTTTTATTTTTTGAGGTCGACAAAAGCGGGGCTTTTGCTCCTACGTACCCTCCATCGAAGAGGAAATCAGACCTACGTAGTTCTTTCTTAAGAGTGAATCAAGTGATTCTTTTTACTTGAAAGGTGATCATTTTAAGGCGTTGGACCTTAAATCTGATCCATTTACTTGATAAGGAAAACTGAAATGATAAACTTTCAAATCCTTTTTTAGTGATTTTTTGGTGGACGAGCTTGACTTGGCGAATTGATTTTAGCCTTAGTTTCGCTTTAGTTATTAGTCAATTCAATTAAGAATGAGAAATCCCAAAGAGAAAACGTCCGATTGATTTTTGTGCTTCATTTTACTAAAAGATATTTTTTGATTATTATATTATTATTTTACCTCTTTTTTGATTTCCAACGTGGTTACGGCACGACCGAACGGTCGGAATTCATTTTAACAGAAATTAACGGATTCTACAATTCAAATGATCGGTGGAAATTTATTTTATTTTTAGATTAGACGCGAAATGACTTAAATAAATGACTGAAGCGCGTCAAAAGGGGGCACGGAAAGTAAATGAAATGAGAATAAAAGTACACAAAACAAATGGGGACCACCACGGGTACATAGAATGAATTGAAAAGCTCGATTTGGAAACTTACCCGTTGAAGAACGAAGAACGGATGAAGAACGGTGAATAACGGAGGAAAAACCTTCACAAATTTGCTTATGGAAACATGTCGAAAGCGTTACGGAAGCACCTCGGCTTGGATTTTCTTCACGGAAACAGCTGAAATACCTCACCAGGGGCATCCGGGATCCTTAGAACAGCCCCCTTCAGCCTATTTTTAGGAAAAAGAGGGAGGAGGTTGCCGCCCAGCCCGCCCAGACGAGCTGGGTTGCTTCCTTCAGAAGCAATCCAGCTTCAAAAAATCATTCTGGAAGGAACAATTCAAAATTTCAAAATTGCTATTTGCACCCCCCAATTTTGATAAGTTAACCCCCCTTCTTTCGTAATTTACGGAAGTCTTACGGAAGCATATAGGACTTGATTTTCTTCTTTTTTTCTCTTCTCTCTCACCCGTACTAAATGAAATATGCTCATTTAGGGTTATGGGAATTTTACAGAAGCATTACAGGTGTCCTGGAAGCCCCGGAATCCCATTTTCTAACAAAACGGGGGAGGTGGTTGCCACCTAGTTCGCCCAGGCGAGCTGGGTTGCTTCCACCTTAAGCAAGAAATTGCCCAGAAACCTCTAGTAGGGCCAGATTCGAAAATTACTATTTGTACCCCCCATTTTACTAAATACACCCCCTTTGCCTTTTTTGGCGATTCTTTTTCCGTAACGTTACGAAACTTTACGAATTTCGTAACGATACTTATTTTCTTTCCGTAAGGTTACGAATCCTTACGGATCATGTATTTACTCTTTTTTATCTTTAGAAGAAATTACGGAAACTCACGGATTGCGCAACAATACTTCCTTTTAATTTCCGACGCGTCTCGGGACTTCACATATTGTGCAACAAAGGGTGCCAGGTATCTCGAAGCGGCCAATCAAAAGTTGCATGTCATCAAGTAATAATCCCCGGACGAAATTAGGGTATGACACTGATAAACTGCTAGATGTACTCTATGATTCGGGTACCACGCATTTGTTCATATCTCATGCATGTGTGGAGAGGTTGGGGTTATGTACGACGGAGTTACCATATGATATTGTGGTGTCTACTCTGACTAACGAGCCTGTAACCACCTCTCGGGTGTGTTTGAAGTGTCCTATAACTGTTGAGGGTCGATCTTTTATGGAGGATTTGATTTGCCTACCTTTAGCTCATCTAGATGTGATCTTGGGAATGAAATGGTTATCTACTAACCATATCTTTCTAGACTGCAAAGAGAAGATGCTAGTATTTGGTGGAAATGTAATTCCAAATGAACTATTGAAAGAGAATGCTGCCAACGATGGAGTGGGGGATGTTCGAACCTACGTGGTGTTGTTCTCCATGAATGTGGAGGAGGTCTCTGAAGTTAGCAGTATACTGGTGGTGTCAGAATTTCCAGAGGTCTTTCCTGATGACATTTATGAATTACCACCTGAGAGAGAAGTGGAATTCATTATTGACTTGGTGCCTGGGGCTAATCCAGTGTCAATCGCGCCCTATAGGATGTCTCCAGTAGAACTAGCAGAGGTGAAGGCACAAGTGCAAGACATCTTAAGTAAACAATTTGTTCGCCCAAGCGTATCACCGTGGGGAGCGCCGGTCTTACTGGTAAAAAAGAAGGATGGAAGTATGAGGATGCTCGTAGACTACCGGCAGTTGAACAAAGTCACTATCAAGAACAAATATCCCCTACCGAGGATAGATGATTTGATTGATCAATTGAGGGGAGCGGCGGTATTTTCGAAGATAGATTTGTGATCGGGGTATCATCAAATCCGAGTTAAGAAGGAAGATATTCCATAGACTGCGTTTCGGACTCGGTATGGGCATTATGAGTATTTAGTCATGCCATTTGGAGTGACTAATGCTCCGACTATCTTCATGGACTATATGAACCATATATTCCATGATTACTTAGATCAGTTCGTGGTTATGTTCATTGATGATATCCTAGTGTATTCGAGGAATAAGAAGGAGCATGAAAAGCACTTGAGAATTGTGTTGCATATCCTGAGGGATAGGAAATTGTTCGCCAAATTGTCGAAATGTGGATTTTGGTTAGAGAAAGTGCAGTTCTTGGGGCACGTGATTTCTAAAGATGGGGTTGCAGTAGACCTGATTAAAGTGGAGTCGGTTATGGAGTGGCAACAACTGACAACTCCAACAGAAGTTCGAAGTTTCTTGGGGTTAGCCGACTATTATAGGAAATTCATTGAGGGATTTTCTAAATTGGCACTACCCCTAACTAAACTAATTTGTAAGAACGAGAAGTTTGTCTGGAATGAGAAATGTGATCAAAGCTTCCAAGAGTTGAAGAGGCGGTTGACAACAGCTCCAATGCTAATTTTGCCCAACCCTAAGAGACCATTTGAAGTGTATTGCGATGCGAGTGGTTAAGGCTTAGGGTGTGTATTGATGCAGGAGGGAAGGGTAGTGGCTTATGCTTCACGCCAATTGTGTCCTCATGAAGTTAACTATCCGACCCATAATTTGGAACTAGCAGCTGTGGTCTTTGCCTTAAAGATTTGAATGCACTATTTATATGGTACTCGTTTTGAAGTTTTCAGCGATCACAAGAGCCTTAAATACTTGTTCGATCAGAAGGAACTCAATATGAGGCAACGAAGATGGATGGAGTTCCTCAAGGATTATGATTTTGGTCTTTCCTACCATCCAGGAAAGGCTAATGTAGTAGCCGACGCGCTGAGCCGGAAGTCCTTATATGTTGCGACCATGATGAGTCTAGAACAGAGATTGATAGAGGAATTTCGAGATCTAAATCTAGCAATCGAGATACGACCCAAGAGCTTATTTGTGGGAGCGTTGCAAATCACCAATGAATTCGTAAATCACATACGCGAGGCTCAAGAGGATGACCAGTTTCTGCAAGGCAAAGTGTTAGATGCTGTAACATCCTGGAAATTTCTACCCGGAATTTTTGGAAACGATGTATTTTGAATGATTATATATAAGTATTATTCAGTGTATATGCCTATATGTTCTTGGTAGAAGTAGGAATAGTGGGGGCAAGATATGCGGGTTAGGCTAATTAAGGAAGAGAAATCCATAACTGGGAGGTTATGGGTTAATTCCTAATTAATTAGTTTAAAAATCATCGTTTTGCATGCGACTTAGAATTTAACGAAACCAACCTCTGAACCACGCTCGGGGTTTTATTCTGAGCATTTTGATATATATATTGCTTACTTTCGAAAACTGGCCCCGACGGACGCAGAGAAACGCGAGGAACTGGAACCAGAGAAACGACACGCAAATCAAGGCAGGATTTTAGCGTTTCAAAGGTCAGATTTTCCTCACTTTTGTGACTGAGTATGGGTCACAGTCAAAACGAGAAAGTGGGCCCTTCTTGCTCCACTCAAATGGAGACATGTGGCATTGCTTAAATAAAATAATAGAAAAAGAGAAAACCCTTTATTTAAAACCAAAAAGCAACTCTCTCTCTCTTCACTCAGCCCCACAAAATTTCAGACAGCTCTCTCTCTCCCTCACGTTGCCATTTTCTTCTTCTTCATTCTCCATTGAAGCTCCACACAAAGCTCCAACCTTTGGCCATCATTTCTGCTCCAAATCGCGAAAGGAGGGCATTTTCGGGGTCGTGAAGTGCGTGGCTACGAGTGGGACTTCGAAAATTCAGGTTTGGGTGGACTTCTTTCTCCTTTGATTTTCGTGGGTATGGGGTTTTGGGAGATATGATAGGTAGTCTTGCTAGATTTCTGCTGTGTGATGATTATTTGTGAAGACATTTGCTGAAAACTTGTTGAAATGGCCATGTTTGGATGAGTTAGACATACCCATTCTGTTTTAGGGTTTTTGTGATGATGTTTGTGATGTTTATGTGCTGAAATTGCCTATGGAAAACTGTTAGAGATGAATGGTAGAACTAACCTAGGGTTAGAAAGTGAGAATGTGATGTTATGAGTGGAAAAAGAGTGAGGCTTTGAGAGTTGGAAGGCTAAGTCTGAATTCTGTGGTAAATGGAGGTTAAAGTGAGTTAATACTAGCTTGAAATGTCATTTAGGACTTGGGAGAAAGCTTGGACTGTGCTAGAGAGAAAAACAAATGACCAAAGTGAACAAAGAGCCATTTCTAGGGCAAATTTGGGTGTTGAAGAGTCAAATTGTGATTCGGTGGAATTTTAGGCGTAAATCCAGTTTGAGCAAGTTTAGATTGATGTTATGGACTGGTGTGATGTGAGAGTTTGCTTCAAATTTACCTCATTCTAAATTTCACTTTTCAAACCTAGAAAACCCATTGAATGGAGGGGTGTTGGACACCTAGATTCTGTGTTGCTGTGCTTTAAAGCTTGACTTTGGTTTAGACATGATTGATACATGATTTGGGACTTGTAGGAATTGATTTGGGCAAGATTGGATGAGGGAAAGTGTGATTTTCGAAATCTGCACTTATGCAGAATTTTGCTGTCAAAATAGGTGCAGCAGGATTTTGGCTTGTGCAGAAAAATGCTTGTGTGTGATTGGCTGTGGAAAGAGTAGTGCAGAATGAGTTCTGGATGTTTGCTAGTAGATCCCAACGGTCACAATGTAGGCTTATGCACTATAGATTTCCAGTAAAATTTTGGAGTCGATCCAACGGTTAGTGAATTGGATCGAAGGAATTGTTACTGGGGTCTTTAAGTGAGAAAAGCTGTGATTTTGGTTGGTGTGTTGAGCAGAGTTTTCTGCCTTTGCTCTGCTTTGCTTGGCTGTGATAGCTTGTGCTGTTTGAATGTTGTTTTGCTTGGATGTTGTGGAAGCTTGGGAGGATTGATGGGGACCCGGTGTTGAGAGAAACGAGGATATGGGCTACGTGGGAGTACGTGAGCTCAGTTGGAGGTGGGCAACAGGGGATGGTGGGTTTATGCGCGCATTGTGGATGTGGAAAACTTGTTGTGCACCATCGCCCGACCGCCACCTAGTACCACATGTGATGGGTACCCCATAATCCTACAAGCTTGAGATGAGGAAGTGTTGAAGGGTGAAACTTCCTGCTTTTATTGTTGACCACAGAGTGGTACCTAGAGATATGTCGCGGGGGTCAGGAGACCTTGGGGACGTCAGGTGGGGTGCTATTGCCCAAAACCAAGCTTGACCAATCCCGACCCAACCCGGGCATAGTCGGTCAGTGACAACCTGTGATGTACCTAAACAGGCGAGCTCCTAGCAGTCAACAGATAAAAGGAACAAAGACCACAAAGCAAGGAGGCTTGTGGTGGCTGGGCAGTTGTGAATTTTGTATGATATGTGGATTATGGCCTCTGGTAATCGATTACCAAGGGTGGGTAATCGATTACAAGGCTTAAAATTGAAGACAAGAGGCTAAGATGGTCTCTGGTAATCGATTACCACGGGGTGTAATCGATTACCAGGCTTGAAAACGAAGTCAGGAAGCTAAGGGAGCCTCTGGTAATCGATTACCAGCCTGTGTAATCGATTACACAGAGGAATGGGTCACTGGTAATCGATTACCAGGTATGTGTAATCGATTACACAATGCATTTTTGCATATTTCATGTCCTGAGGCTGTGTAATTCAAGTTTAGCCTCTGGTAATCGATTACCAAGGCTGTGTAATCGATTACCAGAGATGAAAAGCCTTAAGATACTCCTTTTAATGTCATGTAGTGGTTATGAGATGCATTGTGCGGCGGCATAGTTAGATTCTTGTGAAAGAGTCTACCCCTTTCTTTTCTTTCTTGTAGATCGTGATGGCGGCGCAGCTAATCCGTGATCGAGTAGAGATGGAGTTCCTAGAGGGAGCTTGGGAGACCCTCGAAGGCAACACGAGGTGCCAATTTCGGGGCACCATTCGATTCACGGCTACTTCTTTGGTGCATCCAGATGAACCTGCACGGACGCTTCAGCGCACGGTGGAGTGGACAGCTTTTTTTGGATTAGTTTTATATACTTTTGAGGGTGGGTGTATCTAGGACTGACTGTTAGGTTTACTCTTTTGTTTTTGTATGGGTAGACCTGGTGTATAGGAATTTGATTATTGTATACTTGTGGCTGAAGCCACCACTATGGACACCTTTGCTCTGGATGACACTGTATTTTGTAAAACTCCCATATTTTGAACAGCTTTAAATGATGAATGCATTTATGGTCGATCTTGTTATTTGAAAAGAAAGCATTAGCAGATTTATTTGTAAAAGAGTTTATCGGCTGTATTTTATCCTTTTATTTTCACGTGACGACCTAAAGTAATGGCTGGTATATTCTTCCTTTTGAAACAGCAAAATAATTTAGAGAATTATGAGTAGTAAGAAAGAAATGACTCCGAATAGAGTTGTGAACTGGCCATTCAGGACTTTATAGTGAGGATTTTCCTTCTAAACCTAGTTATGGTGAAAAGAGAAAGAAATGAAAAAGAAAAAGAGGAAAAAAAAATTACCATGGTTTTTGTTATTTAAATTATTACTATTAAACCAGTCATTAATTTAGGGATGCCACAGATGCAATGAGAGATAAGGATGTGGAGTTTAAAAAGGATACAACTGGGTTAATTAGATTCAAGGGGAGGATATGTGTACCGCCATTAGATGATTTGAAAGTTAAGATATTGGAAGAAGCACATAAAAGCCATCTTAGTTTCCATCCAGGGATGACTAAGATGTACCAAGATTTGAAGAGAAGTTTTTGGTGGCATGGCATGAAGAAAGATGTAGCTGAATATGTAGCAAAATGTTTGACATGTCAAAAGGCCAAGGCTGAGCACCAGCGACCATCAGGAGAATTAAAGCCGCTAGAAATTCCGGAATGGAAATGGGAGAGCATATCTATGGATTTTGTATCTAGTTTACCCAAGACGAGTCGTGGACACGATGCTGTGTGGGTCATAGTAGATCGACTCACCAAGTCTGCTCATTTTATTCCGGGAAATATGAAATATAAAATGGAGAAGTTAGTAGAGTTTTATATCAAAGAAGTAGTAAGGTTACATGTGTCGCAACCTACCCTTCGGCGGGAGGGCGACGCGTGACTCGCGGGATGCGTGTTCCACGAAAGGAATACGCGCGGAGTCGCCACCAACGTTTATTTGAGGAAAACGTCGGAAAAACCGGAAAAGACGCGATCTACGAACTTTTAGTGTGAAAGGTTCGGGAGTTGTATTTACGCACAGGGAAGGTATTAGCACCCCACACGTCCGTCCCAAGGGACGGCAGCCTTTAATCGAATGTGCAAACATGACTTTGATTTTTTATGTTCCCTTTTTTATGTCTCTATATCCTTTATACCCTTTTTATATTTTTCTCTTTTTGTGGTCGACAAGGGTGTTTCCCTTTGCTCCTACGTATTCCTCAATTTGCGATGAGGAAATCAGACCTACGTAGTTCTTTCTTATCAAGTGATTCTTTTTTACTTAAGTGGTGATCATTTTAAGGCGTTGGACCTTAAAAATGATCCATTTTACTTAGTGAGAAATTGAAATGACGAACTTCAAAAGCCTATTTTTGTGGACGAGCTTGACTAGGCGAGTTGATTTTAGCCTTAGTTTCACTTTAGTTATTAATCAATTCGATTAAGAATGAGAAATCCCAAAGAGAAAACGTCCGATTGATTTTCCGCTTTATTTTACTAAAAGATGTTTTTTGATTTATTTATATTATTTTTTACCTCTTTTTGATTTCCAACGTGGTTACGGCACGACCGAACGGTCGGAATTTATTTTAACCGAAGTTAATGGATAATACAATTCAAACGTTCGGTGGAAATTTATTTTATTTTTAAGTTAAGCGAGAAATGACTTAAGTAAAATGGCTTAAGCACGTCAACAGGGGGTATAAAAAGTAAACAAAACGAGAATAGAAATGCACGAAACACAATGTGGACCACTACGGGTACATAGAATGAATCGAAAAGCTTGGTTCGAGGTACTTACCCGTTGAAGATCGAAGAACGATGAAGAACGAATGAAGAACGTCGAAGAACGGTTGAAATCTTTGCAAAATTCCTCACGGAAAACGTTACAGAAACGTTTCGGAAGCGCCTCGGCTTAGATTTTCTTCACGGAAACAATTTTTCCAAGCAAATTCGAAAGAGAGAAAAGTGCCTCAGGGGCTGAACCCCTTCCTTCTTCACTTCCTCCCCTATTTATAGCAAAATAGGGGAGGTGGTTGCCGCCCAGCTCGCCCAGGCGAGCTCAGCTCGCCCAGGCGAGCAGGGTTGCTTCCTCCAGAAGCAACCGCCTTCTGGAGGAATATTCCAGAGGGCCCAAGTGGGCCTGGGTGCTATTTGCACCCCCATTTTTACTAAGTACACCCCCCTCTGCTGTTTTTTGGTGATTCTTTTTTCGTAAAGTTACGGAAACTTACGAATTTCGTAACGATACTTGTTTTCTTTCCGTAATGTTACGGAACCCTGCGGATTACATAATCATCCCCTTTTTGACTTACGGAATGTTACGGAACCTCACTTAATTATGCAACGATGCTTCCATTTGATTTCCGGTGTGTCACGGAAACTTACGGATTGTGCATCAATATTTTTTTGGTTTTTCGGCATGTCCTGGAATTTCACAAATTGCCTAATGATGGGTGCCAAGCACCTCACGAGGACCAAAGAATGGTCGCACGTCATCGAGCAAAGGTCCCCGGACGAAATTAGGGTATGACAGTTGCCCCTCTTTACTTGTCTTTTATTGGAGATAAAAGGAAAGTAAAGATAAGACACTAATTTCGTTCCTCTCGATTTGACGAGAGTCGCAGGTGACCATAAAATCTCCACATGCAAATGACTTGTTGTTCCCAAAATTTCACAAATTGCCTAATGATGGGTGCCAAGCACCTCACAAGGACCAAAGAATGGTCGCTTGTCATCAAGCAAAGGTCCCCGAAAATCAGTGTATGACACTAATTTCGTTCCTCTCGGTTGACGAGAGTCGTGGGTGACCATGACTTGTCGCTCCTAGAATTTCACAAATTGCCTAATGATGGATGCCAAGCATCTCACAAGGACCAAAGAATGGTCGCATGTCATCAAGCAAAGGTCCCCGAAAATCAGTGTATGACACTAATTTCGCTCCTCTCGGTTGACGAGAGTCGCGGGTGACCATGAAATTTCCGCATGTAAATGACTTGTTGTTCCCGGAGGAACAAAAGGTGCAGAAGACTATGTCAGCCTCTGCATGCTATCAAGCGTTCTGTCTTACAGATAGCAAAAGAATGTTTATACGGATAACCACTCGGGTATTTCCGCGTATCATCGGGCCCGCCGCCTCTGGATGATACAAGGGTGCAGAATGACCAAACTTGGTCTCTGCTTGTCACCGGGCCCGCCGCCTCTGGATGACAAAAGGGTGCGAATAACCGTAAGGTATCTCCGCGTATCATCGGGCCCGCTGCCTCTGGATGATACAAGGGTGCAGAATGACCAAACTTGGCCTCTGCTTGTCATCGGGCCCGCCGCCTCTGGATGACAAAAGGGTGCGAATAACCGTAAGGTATCTCCGCGTATCATCGGGCCCGCCGCCTCTGGATGATACAAGGGTGCAGAATGACCAAACTTGGTCTCTGCTTGTCATCGGGCCCGCCGCCTCTGGATGACAAAAGGGTGCGAATAACCGTAAGGTATCTCCGCGTATCATCGGGCCCGCCGCCTCTGGATGATACAAGGGTGCAGAATGACCAAATTTGGTCTCTGCTTGTCATCGGGCCCGCCGCCTCTGGATGACAAAAGGGTGCGAATAACCATAAGGTATCTCCGCGTATCATCGGGCCCGCCGCCTCTGGATGATACAAGGGTGCAGAATGACCAAACTTGGTCTCTGCTTGTCATCGGGCCCGCCGCCTCTGGATGACAAAAGGGTGCGAATAACCATAAGGTATCTCCGCGTATCATCGGGCCCGCCGCCTCTGGATGATACAAGGGTGCACGTCACATGACCTCAGGGTCAGTATGACAAAGATTATGGGGCGGCCGACAAAAGCAAAGCTCTTGCTCCTACGTATTCCTCCAATGAGGAACTCAGACCTACGTAGTTCTGGATAACTTGTGAGACTTGAAAAAGTCTCCACCAGAAGATGCCTACATCTCCGGAAAGGGCGCAGATGACCATATTGGCCTCTGCTTATTAATCACACTCGAGGTGCGGATAACCGTAAGGTGTCTCCGCGGGCTACCAGCTCTTGGGTCATGGCGACAAAAGGCGGTGTGGTCGACAAAAGCGAGGCTCTTGCTCCTACGTATCCTCCAATGAGGAACTCAGACCTACGTAGTTCTTGATAACTTGTGAGACTTGAAAAAGTCTCGTTGTTTTCTCCACTAAAATGCAAACATGCTTTAGCAAAGAGACAAATATTCCAACTGATTTAGAGCAGCATATGCTTTTTTGAGTGAAAAACAATGCGTCTACCGGGAAAGGAGAGTCTGCTGATGAAATCTCCTATAACCATAAATGAGATTTTGGATGTTAGCATTTCGTTTCTAAATGACCATTTAGAGGAAACACCGGGTTCGACAAAAATAGAAGAAATCCACTCAAAGTGTATCAATCTCGCACAGGTAAGTGTTTCATCCTAATTCCGAACCATAGATATGTCATGACTTGACTTTGCAAATTATTTCCTATCAAATGAAAAATTACATGCGTGATCATGGATCAATAGGACTTCCCTTGGGAATGGGTTTTCTTGATGGGTTTTTTCTTTCGGCTTTTGTGTGTTTTTGACTTTTGATTTTCCTGGCTTTTTCTTTTTCTGTTTTTTTTTTTTTTTTTTTTTTGTTTAGTGCGGGGCGAGAAAAAAAAGGTCGCTAGCGCACGGGATTTTGGTTGGTAATTAAAGGGAGAAGACCATTTTAGGTCGTGGTTTCCTTTCCTTCCCTTTTTGTTCATTTGGTGACAATTCTGTACCGTTCAGATATTGTCCGGTCCAAAGACCTCTCTGCACATTTCTTCTGTTTTCTTTCGATCCCCGATCAGGGGCTTTCTTTCCTTCTTCTTCTTCTTCTTCTTCTTCTTTTTTTTTTCTTTCTCCCATTCTTTGATTGGGAATTTTCTTTCTTTTCTTTTTGCTTTCTCCCACTCTTTGATTGGGAATTTCCTTTCTTTTCTTTTTTGCTTTCTCTTTGATTGGAAATTTTCCTTCTTTTCTTTTTTGCTTCCAAGGGTAAGGATTGACATTCTCACCCTAGGTCAAGGTTTATGGTGAGTCAGGATTTTGGCTCAAGGTTTGTAGAATGGCTAGACATGATACATGTCGGGGTTTGGTTTGGTTCAAGGATAAAAGGGATGCCCCACACTATTTCCACGACACAAATGCAAAAATGATGATTTGGAAATTTTATGCAAAACTGGCCACGCATGCACCTATGTGGACACTCAAGTGTCAAATTTTTATGGTCATGTGATGCTAGGGCTCAGGATTCATTTCCTCTATTTTAAATCAACCCAATGTTTCCAAAATATGTTCTTTTATCAATTTGTGCATTCATCCGAGTCCATTTGGGGCGTCCGGGGAAATTTCACAGCATTCACCCTTCAGGTGTAGACATATTTTCCAAAAATTGGTTATGATCAATGAATTTTTTCAAAGAAAAGTTGGAAATCGTCTCTTTTCAAAAGCATGTCGTTTTTTAGCTAGACAACTTATTTTCTCTTTTTCCACCTTTTTCCTTACTTGCCTTCTTCTTTTTTCTTATTTGCTCTTTTTTTCTTTACTTGCCCTCTTCTTTCCCTTTTGTTCTCTTTTCCACTTCATTTTCTTTTCTTTTCTATTTTTATTTTTATCATGATTTTTTTTTGTTTATTTTACATATATACTTTTGGACGATGTTCCTAAACGAAGAACTCTACACGGTTCCAGAATTTCAAACATCATCGATAGTAATGATATATAAATACTAACGCACCAATCTAAACAAAAATGTATGCGCTGTACAAATGACAATCGAAACAACAAAAACAAACATTAGTCTCTCAAGTCAAAACAATAACATAGAATAAAAATGACAAAAGAAATATGAAAGAAAACATGAATCTGGGGATCTCCCAGTCACGTGTCTCCACTCCCTCCCAAGAAGTCAAGCAAATCGGCCATCTCCTCATCCTCGTGGGCTTCTTCTCCATCGCCGGGAGCTTCTGGGGGTGCCTCTCCTGCTTGGGCCTCGGGCCAATCTCCGGGCCATGCTACCTCTGCCCTGAACTGGTCTGGAGTAGGGCATGAAAAAGAAGCGAAGCCCTGGCTCTGCATGCTAAGGCTCATCTGGTACAGACAATCATGGGTCCGTACATGTGCTCGGTGGTTGGCCGCCTGCTGGCGAACCAAATGCCGTAAATACTGCTCCATGTCAAATGCCCCAGCCTGGCCAGCCTGATGAGGTGGTGGGGGCGCGCCTGCGGCCTGTGGAGCATCACCCTGAGCCTGTCTCTGGGTACAGTACTTCTCAATAAAAGCCCGGGTGATGGGCGGCCGAATCACCTTGGTAGGTGCAACGGGGACTCCGAACGACTGGCAGAGTCCTGTGATCAGTGCGGGGAATCCCAGAGCCCTGTTGGACTTATCTGGGTCCAAAGGGTGCCTAGTGGGCGTCATACCTGCAAAAATATAGATGGCATCAGCGATCAACTGAGCCACATGGACGCTCATCCGTGTCAGGATGGCGTACACCAGCTGGCACTTAGGCATGGGGAGGTCGGAATTATGATCGGTGGGCAGGATGTTGCTGAGGAGCAACGTCATCCATATCTGGGTCAGGGTGGTCATGTTGGTGCGCATGATTCGCACTCGCCTCCCTGCAGCAGTCCGGGCAAAATCCTGTCCCGGTATACATAGCAGCTGGGCGATGGCCTCCTCATCGAACCCGTCAGACCGGTTCCTCCTCTGGCCATACTCACATTCCTGGCCCTCTTCCAACACCAACGGATATCCTAGGAGTTGGCCGATAGCGTCGGCATCAAACGGGATCCACTGACCCCTTACCCAGGATCTCATGTCACGCACGCCCTCCTCTGTTGGCCAAGCATTGGCATAAAACTCAAGGACTATTTCTGGATCAAACTTGGCCATGGGAGTAACCAGTGATGCCCACCGCCGGCGCCCTATTTCCTCCTGGAAATCAGTATACTCGTCGTCCCTGAGCTGGACGCGTCGCTCCCGGAGAAACGACCATCCCTTGATGGCTTCGAAGCGCTGCTGGTGTACAACGCTCCTAAAGCGGTGACTGTCGTACTCCGGGGCGGAACTAGTTCCTTCGGCCGCCTTGTCCTTCCTGGACCTCTTTGAGGCAAGCTTCCTCGGGGCCATTCCTGCGGAGGCAAACATTTGGAAAGTTAATTTTACCAGTGGGACACTACTCTTAAAGCAAAAATGGCATATAACCTCCATAAATACAAACATCAATGTAAATTTAGAGCAAGCTTATGCGCATATTTCCTTACGAACGTTTTCTTGCACAAGACATTCTATTAATTAAGAAAAATGCACCCATATACAATCAAGGCAGCTTCGTTACCTAGATTATTTACACGTACTTCCAAGGTGTATTTGTTACTTACATCACACACATCTCCTTGGCTAAATTCACATACATGCACACTCAAAGCATTTTGGGGTACCAAAAATTGCACATGTGCACATCTTGGTATTTCTAATACCTATACATACACAAACTTCATGATGAATCTTGACTATCTTCACAAAAAGGTGCTACACTTCATCCCTTTTTTCAAGTTTTTGCTACCTAAAGCCGCATGCAAATTCAAGCATATTTTCCTTTGCTGACTAAAATTGTATTCAAATTAAAAGGTATATATTTTTTTTGTAATATGTTTTCTTCACATAACATGCAACATATTTATATATATTTTTTGTGAGACATTTTGACTATCAAAAATTATATATACATACATTCAAGTATTTTGCTATTCATACCCAAAGTGCAAATTGCCAAAGGTATCTTGCTACCTATTCTAAACCTACACATTCATGACGAGCACAATTTCTAAACATCTAGGCGTAGGGAAAATATTATAGTGTGGCCCATAGCTGATTGCTGGCCAAAAAAAGGGTAACTTTACCCAATATGCACCTCCTTTTGTATTCTTTTTGCATAAAATTTTAGTTCCTAGGCCTAGGCTATATGTGGGGCAATTACTCTAGCCTTTTTCGGGAATGAATACATGTTCCAAAAATAGAAACTATGTACAAACCAAAATGCCCCATGGGTTGTTTCCTTACAAAAGTCACGCGCTAATGCTATTGAGGCATTTCACCGAACACTTGGTGGGCGCGCGTTTAGGCGTCAATAGCAAGGGAACGGGGACAATGTGGCATGTCCCATTGTTTCAAAATGCATTATAGGCCTAGGGCCATCCCATGCCAACCCCTAATTCAACCTAATCAAGCAAGAAAACAAACCAAAATTGCCCCATATATTTGAGCACACTCCCACAATTTAGAGCACCAAAAGGAGATCAAAATACACCAATGAAAAGCTAGAAAGCTTAGGGATGGAACACTTACTTGTTGGTGATGAACAAAAGCGCAAAACGGAATCAAAAAATGCGAAAAAGGATGACCCTAGGGCTGCAAACTCGCCAATCCCGTGGGTATGGCTTTTGAAAGGGGGGAAAAGAAGTTTTTGAATGTAAAAACGCCCCCCTTTCCGTCATCCTTATAATTTGGTGCAGGGGTGGCTCGCCCAGGCGAGCTAACCTGCACTTTTTTTTTTTTTTTTTTTTTTTTTTTTTTTTTGAGGGGAACATTAACCATGTCCCCTCCCTTCTCATGGATTAGCATCTTGCCTAACTTGAACTTACTTAGGTTAGAATTAGGCGTTGATTACTTATTTTATTATTACTCTTTTCCTTTTTAAAACAAACAAATAGTAAAAGAAAGCTGCAAAATACAAAGGATACGGGGCTGCCTTGCAGCGACATTCCCTGCTTGTTTCGCACAGAGAAGGGTAACGATCGGTCGGTCGTGACCCCATCCCTGCTTGCGTTCATCCTTAAGTACCTGCAAGTAATAAACAACCAGGTATGGCCAATCTTGGCCGCATCATTACCCTACCTTGATTGGTTTCTGCCGTTCATGTTTTGTCTTCACTCCAGAAGGTAGCCCAAGGTGATCCTGCCCCTGTTCTACCACAACAATATACATGCGTATGCGTATGCGTATGCATGAATGTTTTCAAACGCAGAAAATTTAGGGAAAGTTGGTTCAGGTTCAATTCTAATTAAGCGCTTGGGGGATCCCATGAACTGAGCGGAAGGGCTCAGGCGATCACAAATTAACGCAAGGTGTGAAACTAACGTGAGGACTAAAAGCCTCAAATCCATGTTCATTTCTTTGAAAGATCGTAACAAGGGATACAACGGACCGGAAATCCCTGGGGGGGGAAATCTAGAAAACGCATAAAGATAGAGAACATGCAGCGACATCCTTAATTGCCCCAGCTTCTAAGCATAATATTGTTTGACGACATCAGAGTTCACGGGTGAAGGTAGCTCTTCGCCATCCATGTTGGTAAGCACCAGGGCCCCTCCGGAGAAAGCCCTCTTCACAACAAAAGGCCCTTCGTAGTTCGGGGCCCATTTCCCTCGGTGGTCCTTGACAGCATGGGACATTTTCTTTAGCACAAGGTCTCCCTCATGGAACTTGCGCAAGCGTACTTTCTTGTCGAACGCGCTCTTCATTCTTTGCTGGTACAAGCGCCCATGACTCATGGCCGTTAAGCGCTTACCCTCAATGAGGTTGAGCTGATCGTAGCGCGTTTGAGCCCACTCTGATTCCTTTAATCCGGATTCTGCCAAGATCCTTAATGACGGGACTTCTACCTCAAATGGTAACACCGCCTCCATCCCATATACCAATGAGAACGGCGTTGCCCCAGTTGACGTTCGCACTGAAGTCCGGTAACCGTGTAACGCGAATGGGAGCATCTCGTGCCAATCCTTGTATGACACGGTCATCTTTTGGATAATCTTTTTGATATTCTTATTGGCTGCTTCCACGGCTCCATTCATCTTTGGCCGGTAGGGTGTGGAATTGTGATGCTGGATTTTAAACTCCTCGCACATTTCCCCCATCATCTTGTTATTCAGGTTGGTGCCGTTGTCCGTGATAATCTTTCTTGGCAAACCATATCGGCAGATGATCTCCTTCTTAATGAACCTGACCACCACATTCCTCGTGACATTGGTATATGAAGCCGCCTCGACCCACTTGGTGAAATAATCTATTGCTACGAGGATGAAGCGATGACCATTCGAGGCCTTGGGCTCAATGGCCCCGATGACATCTATTCCCCACATGGAGAAAGGCCAAGGGGCGGACATGACATTCAGGGGATGCGGTGGGGCATTGACATTATCCGCGAATGCTTGACATTTGTGGCACTTCCTCACATGGACACAACAATCACTTTCCATGGTAAGCCAGTAGTAACCTGCTCTTAAGATCTTCCTGGCCATAGCATGCCCGTTGGCGTGCGTTCCAAACGAGCCCTCATGGACTTCCTCGATCATGTGATTTGCCTCTTTGGCATCCACACATCGCAGGAGTGTCATGTCGTGATTTCTCTTATACAGTGTGCCTCCGCTCATGAAGAAACTGGCTGCCAACCTCCTCAATGTCCTTTTATCGTTGTCGGCAATCTCTGGCGGGTATTCTTTGCTTTCGACATATCGCTTGATGTCGTAATACCAAGGCTTTCCGTCCCGTTCCTCTTCCACTTGGCAACAATGTGCGGGTTTGCCACGACACTGAAATTCAATGTAGGATAGGTCCCCGTGCGGTGTTAGCTGGAACATAGATGCCAACGTAGCAAGTGCATCCGCCATTTGATTTTCCTCGCGGGGAACATGATGGAAGGAGATCTCATCGAAAGTCTTAGCCAATTCCTTGATGTAGGCTTTGTAGGGTATCAGCTTGGGATCTCTAGTTTCCCATTCCCCTCTCAACTGATGGATTACCAACGCTGAGTCGCCGTACACCTTGAGTAGTTTGACATCGGAGTCAATTGCTGCCTGGACGGCTAGGGCACATGCTTCATATTCGGCCATGTTGTTGGTGCAGTCGAATCCTAGCCTGGCTGTGAAAGGTACACATTGATTGTCCGGAGAGATCAACACTGCCCCAACGCCATGACCTAGAATGTTTGACGCTCCGTCAAACCATACAGTCCATTTGTCCCGATCTTCGTCCAACTTTTCCTCGAACAAGGCCATGATGTCCTCATCCGGGAATTCCGGATGCATGGGCTGGTAGTCGTTAAGAGGCTGTTGAGCCAAATAATCTGCCAAAGCGCTTCCTTTTATCGCCTTTTGGGTGACGTAGACTATATCAAACTCAGATAGCAAGACTTGCCACCGGGCGATTCGTCCTGTGAGAGCTGGCTTTTCAAAGATGTACTTAACCGGGTCCATTTTGGATATCAACCAGGTAGTATGACTCAGCATGTACTGCCTTAGGCGATGGGATGCCCATACTAAAGCACAACACGTTCTTTCGAGCAAGGAGTAATTCATCTCCCAGGTCGTGAACTTCTTACTTAGGTAGTAAACAGCGCGCTCTTTCTTCCCGGATTCGTCATGTTGCCCCAGCATACACCCCATTGACTCGTCCAAGATTGTCATGTACAAAATGAGAGGCCTTCCAGGTACTGGTGGCATAAGCACGGGAGGATTCATTAGGCACCTTTTGATCCTTCCAAAAGCCTCTTGGCAATCCTCATTCCACCGATCAGTTTGGTTTTTGCGCAAGAGTTTAAACAACGGCTCACAAATGGCGGTGAGCTGCGATATGAATCTGGCAATATAATTCAAGCGCCCCAGGAAACCTCGGACTTGCTTCTCTGTACGGGGTTCTGGCATCTCAAGGATAGCCTTCACTTTTTCGGGGTCTACCTCTATCCCTTTCTGGCTTACAACGAAACCAAGCAATTTCCCTGATTTGACCCCAAAGGTACACTTAGCGGGGTTCAACCTTAATTGATATTTCTTAAGCCTTTCGAACAACTTCCGCAGGTTGACAAGGTGTTCTTCCTCAGATTTAGATTTAGCAATTATGTCGTCCACGTAGACCTCGATCTCTTGATGCATCATATCATGGAACAAAGCTACCATGGCCCGTTGATAAGTTGCCCCGGCATTCTTGAGTCCAAAGGACATCACCTTGTAACAGAACGTTCCCCACAGGGTGACGAAAGTAGTCTTTTCCATATCCTCGGGCGCCATCTTTATCTGATTGTAACCAGAGAAACCGTCCATGAATGAAAACAAAGCGAAATTGGCCGTGTTATCTACGAGGATATCGATGTGTGGTAAAGGAAAATTGTCCTTGGGACTGGCCCGATTCAGGTCCCGGTAATCTACACACATTCGTACTTTCCCATCTTTTTTAGGAACTGGTACGATGTTGGCAACCCATTCTGGATACCGAGCGACGGCCAGAAATCCAGCGTCAAATTGCTTCTTCACTTCTTCTTTTATCTTCAAGGATGTTTCGGGCTTCATCCTCCTCAATTTCTGTTTTACTGGGGCACACCCGGGATTTAGAGGTAATCGGTGCTGCACAATGTCAGAACTCAAACCGGGCATATCTTGGTATGACCAAGCAAAGATGTCTTGGTAGTCTTTTAGCAGGATTATTAATTCTTCACGGATAAGTGCGGTAATGCATGTACCTATCTTTACTTCCCTCTTTCCACTGCCAATTCCTAAGTCTACTAGCTCTGTTTCTTCTTGATGAGGCCCCATTTCTTGGTCCTCATGGGCGACCATTCTTTCTAGTTCCGAAGGAAGTCCCACATCCTCATCTCCTTCATCTTCCGTTTGATTCATTTCTTGCTCGAAGTTGATAGACGGGTCCCAGGTATTAGTACCTTCGGGGGACTCGTCATCGAATCTGCCGTTTTAGAAAAAGAAGTAAACATGCAAATGAATGAGAATGGGTAGAGACCAGGAACAGATGAAGAAAGATCCTTGTATTATAAATTCAAAAACAAAAGACACAAAGCCTTAACAAAATGAAAACTCTAAAGCCTAGGCCCAACTATAGAGCTTTTTAAAACCGTAAAGGTTTACATTATGCTTGTTGCGTAAATGCCGGGGCGTTCCTCCACTCGCCAATTTCCCAGCTGGAAATCAGGAGAGCATGGTCGTACCAAATCCAAAGTACTTGGAACATCATCTTCGCATATCGCGAACACTTGACCTTCGTCTCCCAGACCCGCACTTATAAAGCTTCTACTTATGTGGCAGGGCGGGCTTCCTTCACTTTCTTGTCTCCAATGCGAGCTCTGACCACTGTTCTTCCTTCCTGCGATGCTTCTTTTCATGTCCGCCTGAGTGGGATTATAGCCTAAACCATACTTCCCACGATTTCCTTGGGTTTTTATCAGGCTAGTTATGCCGCCATTGTCTTTGCCTAAACCCATCCCGGGTTCATAACCGTTCCCCAACATAACTCGGGCCATCATTACCGCCGCATCGGACAGACAAGGTTGCCCAAAGAGGGAGTCCACGGAGGAAATGCTGACCACCTCAAAAGACTGGAAAGCGGTTTCTAACGATTCTTCTGCGGCTTCCACATAAGGCATGGAGGATGGGCAGCTTACCAAGATATCTTCCTCGCCTGACACGATGACCAAGTGCCCCTCCACTACGAATTTCAGCTTTTGGTGGAGTGTAGAAGGCACAACTCCCACTGAGTGGATCCACGGGCGCCCCAACAGGCAGCTGTAGGGGGGGTTAATATCCATTATTTGGAAGGTGACTTGACAGGTGTGAGGGCCTATTTGTACTGGGAGATCGATCTCTCCCCTAACCTCTCGGCGAGTGCCGTCGAAGGCCCGAACCACCATTGAACTTGGTTTTAAGTGGGAAGCATTGAATGGTAACTTGTCCAAAGTGCTCTTAGGCATCACGTTTAAACTGGAACCATTATCGATGAGTACCTTGGCTACGATATGGTCCATACACTTGACTGATACGTGTAAAGCCTTATTATGCCCTCTCCCTCGGCGGGGATTTCTTCTTCGGCGAAGGCAAGATAGTTGTTGGCAGTGATATTGTTGACCAGCCCTCCGAAACCTTCTACCGAAATATCTTGGGCCACGTGAGCCTCATTCAGCACTTTACTAGCAGAGCCCGATGAGGCTCGGAGCTCATAAGTAACTCCAACAGCGAGACCCTAGCCGGGGTTTTGTTGAGCTGTTCGATAACCTTGAATTCGCTCTGCTGAATTATCCGAAGGAACTCGCTGGCTTTCCTCTAGCGACACCTCCTTTCTACCATCCTTTTTCTCCGGGGGCCCTTGCTGGAATATCTTTATTCGAAGCGTGGGGTGCTTCGCCATCTTGTTCCTCCACCACTTTCTTTCCCTTGACGTCGGCGGGTTGGACCGGTAGGTCCGGAGGCGCGAACACACGACCACTACGGGTCACACCACTCAGTCCGTGATATTCGTTATTTTGGCCGACAGCGAGCTGACGTCAGTAACTTCTTCTTCCTTCTTCCCCGGAGGTGTATATCTCCACGGGACCGCGTGACTATCTTGATACGGGAAAGGAACAGGTTTGGCCATTAAGGGGTGCCCGGGCTTTTGCGAGGCTGCACTTTTAGTGAAGTATATCACCAAGGGTTTGGGTTTCGCAACACCGCTCCCCTCCGTAGATTGCATGCATATGTGCTGCTCTTCTTTTCCTTCATGCCGACTTCCAGTCGACCTTGATCTATCATCCGCTGTAACAATTCCTCTACTTCCAAACACGTCTCCATGTCATGCATCTCGCCGGAATGTAGCAGACAGGAATCCTCCTTACACCCACTATGGGGAATCACGCCTCCCTTTTGTAGGGCCTCAAAGATAAACCTCCTAGGGGTTGCCACATCCCTTAAAGGTTTAGACCTGTGCGGCCTATCGGATTCAACTGCATTAACTGCTCCCCTCCATGATTGGCGAGCGGGTTGGTTCTCACATTGGGCCGATCCTCTTGGAAAGTCAGCCATCCCAGCATCCATTAAATGTTGGACCTTGTACTTGAGGGCCAAGCATTTTTCGACGGAATGCCCCGGGACACCCCCATGGTACTTGCAAGTTGCATTAGGGTCATACCACTTCGGGAAAGGGAGTTCGAGGACCTTCCGGGAGTTACCACGGCCAAATGATTGGCGATGAGGGATGGTAGAAGATCTTCGTACGTCATTGGGAGCGGGGTGAATTCCGGCAACGGCCTCGGAGGGAAGTTCCTTGTCGTGTTGGAATTACCGGCCGGTCGAGTCGCGTTCGGAGTTGGAACTTGGGGAGCTTCCCTCTGGGTGGGTGCCTTAGGCTGCACGGGTGTTGAACTAGAGGCGTTCCCCGCATGAGCCGAGAAGCTTGGGTGGTGTTGCGCGTACTGATGGGTACCACGAGGTGTTTGCTGGGGTTTGACCCACACGGGTGTTGAAGAGACGGCATGGGCATCTCCTTCCTTCCTTTTTGCCCCTGTTGCCCCGATTCTTTTGGCGTTCACGTTTGTGGAGGAAACGTAATCAAACTTTCCTCTCTTCAATCCAACCTCGATTCTTTCCCCGGCAAACACCAGATCCGCAAAGCTGGACGGCATGGAACCCACTAGCTTCTCATAGTAGAACACTGGCAGAGTGTCTACCATCATGGTGATCATCTCTCTCTCAACCATGGGAGGAGCTACTTGTGCTGCCAATCCCTCCATCGCTGCGCATATTCTTTAAAGGTTTCACCCTCTTTCTTAAACATATTCTGCAGTTGAGTACGGTCAGGAGCCATATCAGAATTGTACTGATACTGCCTAGGAAGGCGGTAATCAGATCCTTCCATGTACGGATACGGGAAGCTTCCAAATTAGTGTACCACACTACGCAGCTCCGGCCAAGCTATCCTGAAAGAAGTGTATCAACAGCTTTTCATCTTTAGAATGAGCGCCCATCTTACGGCAGTACATTTTGAGATGGTTTTTGGGACAAGTCGTCCCTTTATACTTGTCGAAGTCCGGCACTTTGAACTTCGGGGGAATAACAACATCGGGTACTAAGCAAAGATCCGTCATGTCTGCAAACGGATAGTCCCCCAAATCCTTCCACAGCCCTCAATCTTTCCTCAAGGAGATCGAGCTTCCTCCTTTCTTCAGTTGCCGGGGGCGGCCCTTCCATGGACAAAACTATTGGCGATGCTGCGATGTTGGGTTGAGGCAACGTGCCTGGTGCCGGCCCTTCGGGGTTCGGGGGATAAAACTCGACATCCCTCCGAGCATAATCTTGAGGGTCTTTATGGACTTCGTCGGGCTGCTGAGGAGGCTCTTTTTCATGGACGGAGAAGCAATGTGGCCCGCATCTTCTTGCAGATGGGTGGGTGAATAGTTGGGCGGCAATCCATAAGGGTAAGCCGCTCGGTTGTATCCCAGGTGAGGATGCCATCGTGCCCCAGTGTGTCCCTTCCCCGTCCTACTATGTTTGAGGGAGGCTGGTGCGTAGTTGCCAAGAGAGTCGGGTCTGCTTCGGCAGCCGAACTGACAGCGGCGGCGGTGGCCGCGTTCTTCTCCATGAGCTGCTTCATACCTAACATGGCCTCCATCATGGAGGCCATTTGTTCTTTCAGAGCCGACATGTCGGCTTTCATCTGTTCCTGGTCTCCTCTTGATCACCCATCGTTCTAGATTTGGATCTGGTGCGATAGGGATCCCTTGCGGCGCGTTTAGTTATGGTGTTTTTCCCTAAAAAACCAAACGTGAGGAGTGGGTAAAGAAAGAAAATGCATGCTAGAGATGAGATGTAGGAGTGATTTGATTTGCACAAGCTTTTTGGAGTAGAAACCTGGGACCAACTCATTTTATTTCAAAAAGAAATCATATCTAGTCAAGGTCTGGAAGACCATACAAGTTTCCTAACGATTTCTAATTATGTGGGCATTAAGTCTATCATATGCTGACAATAGCCGAGAAGCCATGAATCTCTTCGGGGGCGGAGTACGGTTCTGCATCTCAAGGATAGCCTTCACTTTTTCGGGGTCTACCTCTATCCCTTTCTGGCTTACAACGAAACCAAGCAATTTCCCTGATTTGACCCCAAAGGTACACTTAGCGGGGTTCAACCTAATTGATATTTCTTAAGCCTTTCGAACAACTTCCGCAGGTTGACAAGGTGTTCTTCCTCAGATTTAGATTAGCAATTATGTCGTCCACGTAGACCTCGATCTCTTGATGCATCATATCATGGAACAAAGCTACCATGGCCCGTTGATAAGTTGCCCCGGCATTTCTTGAGTCCAAAGGACATCACCTTGTAACAGAACGTTCCCCACAGGGTGTGACGAAAGTAGTCTTTTCCATATCCTCGGGCGCCATCTTTATCTGATTGTAACCAGAGAAACCGTCCATGAATGAAAACAAAGCGAAAATTGGCCGTGTTATCTACGAGGATATCGATGTGTGGTAAAGGAAAAAATTGTCCTTGGGACTGGCCCGATTCAGGTCCCGGTAATCTACACACATTCGTACTTTCCCATCATTTTTTAGGAACTGGTACGATGTTGGCCCAACCCATTCTGGATTACGAGCGACGGCCAGGAAATCCAGCGTCAAATTGCTTCTTCACTTCTTCTTTTATCTTCAAGGATGTTTCGGGCTTCATCCTCCTCAATTTCTGTTTTACTGGGGCACACCCGGGATTTAGAGGTAATCGGTGCTGCAACAAATGTCAGAACTCAAACCGGGCATATCTTTGGTATGACCAAGCAAAGATGTCTTGGTAGTCTTTTAGCAGGATTATTAATTCTTCACGGATAAGTGCCGTAATGCATGTACCTATCTTTACTTCCCTCTTTCCACTGCCAATTCCTAAGTCTACTAGCTCTGTTTCTTCTTGATGAGGCCCATTTCTTGGTCCTCATGGGCGACCATTTCTTTCTAGTTCCGAAGGAAGTCCCACATTCCTCATCTTCCTTCATCTTCCGTTTGATTCATTTCTTGCTCGAAGTTGATAGACGGGTCCCAGGTATTAGTACCTTCGGGGGACTCGGTCATCGAATCTGCCGTTTTAGAAAAAGAAGTAAACATGCAAATGAATGAGAATGGGTAGAGACCAGGAACAGATGAAGAAAGATCCTTGTATTATAAATTCAAAAACAAAAGACACAAAGCCTTAACAAAATGAAAACTCTAAAGCCTAGGCCCAACTATAGAGCTTTTTAAAACCGTAAAGGTTTACATTATGCTTGTTGCGTAAATGCCGGGGCGTTCCTCCACTCGCCAAATTTCCCAGCTGGAAATCAGGAGAGCATGGTCGTACCAAATCCAAAGTACTTGGAACATCATCTTCGCATATCGCGAACACTTGACCTTCGTCTCCCAGACCCGCACTTATAAAGCTTCTACTTATGTGGCAGGGCGGGCTTCCTTCACTTTCTTGTCTCCAATGCGAGCTCTGACCACTGTCTTCCTTCCTGCGATGCTTCTTTTCATGTCCGCCTGAGTGGGATTATAGCCTAAACCATTACTTCCCACGATTTCCTTGGGTTTTTTATCAGGCTAGTTATGCCGCCATTGTCTTTGCCTAAACCCATCCCGGTTCATAACCGTTCCCCAACATAACTCGGGCCATCAATTACGCCGCATCGGACAGACAAGGTTGCCCAAAGAGGGAGTCCACGGAGGAAATGCTGACCACCTCAAAAGACTGGAAAGCGGTTTCTAACGATTCTTCTGCGGCTTCCACATAAGGCATGGAGGATGGGCAGCTTACCAAGATATCTTCCTCGCCCTTGACACGATGACCAAGTGCCCCTCCACTACGAATTTCAGCTTTTGGTGGAGTGTTAAGAAGGCACAAACTCCCACTGAGTGATCCACGGGCGCCCCAACAGGCAGCTGTAGGGGGTTTAATATCCATTATTTGGAAAGGTGACTTGACAGGTGTGAGGGCCTATTTGTACTGGGAGATCGATCTCTCCCCTAACCTCTCGGCGAGTGCCGTCGAAGGCCCGAACCACCATTGAACTTGGTTTTAAGTGGGAAGCATTGAATGGTAACTTGTCCAAAGTGCTCTTAGGCATCACGTTTTAAAACTGGAACCATTATCGATGAGTACCTTGCTACGATATAGGTCCATTACACTTGACTGATACGTGTAAAGCCTATTATGCCCTCTCCCCTCGGCGGGGATTTCTTCTTCGGCGAAGGCAAGATAGTTGTTGGCAGTGATATTGTTGACCAGCCCTCCGAAACCTCTACCGAAATATCTGGGGCACGTGAGCCTCATTCAGCACTTTTACTAGCAGAGCCCGATGAGGCTCGGAGCTCATAAGTAACTCCAACAGCGAGACCCTAGCCGGGGTTTTTTGAGCTGTTCGATAACCTTGAATTCGCTCTGCTGAATTATCCGAAGGAACTCGCTGGCTTCCTCTAGCGACACCTCCTTTTCTACCATCCTTTTTCTCCGGGGCCCCTTTTGCTGGAATATCTTTATTCGAAGCGTGGGGTGCTTCGCCATCTTGTTCCTCCACCACTTTTCCTTTTCCCTTGACGTCGGCTCGGGTTGGACCGGTAGGTCCGGAGGCGCGGAACACACGACCACTACGGGTCACACCACTCAGTCCGTGATATTCGTTATTTTGCCGACAGCGAGCTTCCCTGGGGGGGAAATCTAGAAAACGCATAAAGATAGAGAACATGCAGCGACATCCTTAATTGCCCCAGCTTCTAAGCATAATATTGTTTGACGACATCAGAGTTCACGGGTGAAGGTAGCTCTTCGCCATCCATGTTGGTAAGCACCAGGGCCCCTCCGGAGAAAGCCCTCTTCACAACAAAAGGCCCTTCGTAGTTCGGGGCCCATTTCCCTCGGTGGTCCTTGACAGCATGGGACATTTTCTTTAGCACAAGGTCTCCCTCATGGAACTTGCGCAAGCGTACTTTCTTGTCGAACGCGCTCTTCATTCTTTGCTGGTACAAGCGCCCATGACTCATGGCCGTTAAGCGCTTACCCTCAATGAGGTTGAGCTGATCGTAGCGGTTTGAGCCCACTCTGATTCCTTTAATCCGGATTCTGCCAAGATCCTTAATGACGGGACTTCTACCTCAAATGGTAACACCGCCTCCATCCCATATACCAATGAGAACGGCGTTGCCCCAGTTGACGTTCGCACTGAAGTCCGGTAACCGTGTAACGCGAATGGGAGCATCTCGTGCCAATCCTTGTATGACACGGTCATCTTTTGGATAATCTTTTTGATATTCTTATTGGCTGCTTCCACGGCTCCATTCATCTTTGGCCGGTAGGGTGTGGAATTGTGATGCTGGATTTTAAACTCCTCGCACATTTCCCCCATCATCTTGTTATTCAGGTTGGTGCCGTTGTCCGTGATAATCTTTCTTGGCAAACCATATCGGCAGATGATCTCCTTCTTAATGAACCTGACCACCACATTCCTCGTGACATTGGTATATGAAGCCGCCTCGACCCACTTGGTGAAATAATCTATTGCTACGAGGATGAAGCGATGACCATTCGAGGCCTTGGGCTCAATGGCCCCGATGACATCTATTCCCCACATGGAGAAAGGCCAAGGGGCGGACATGACATTCAGGGGATGCGGTGGGGCATTGACATTATCCGCGAATGCTTGACATTTGTGGCACTTCCTCACATGGACACAACAATCACTTTCCATGGTAAGCCAGTAGTAACCTGCTCTTAAGATCTTCCTGGCCATAGCATGCCCGTTGGCGTGCGTTCCAAACGAGCCCTCATGGACTTCCTCGATCATGTGATTTGCCTCTTTGGCATCCACACATCGCAGGAGTGTCATGTCGTGATTTCTCTTATACAGTGTGCCTCCGCTCATGAAGAAACTGGCTGCCAACCTCCTCAATGTCCTTTTATCGTTGTCGGCAATCTCTGGCGGGTATTCTTTGCTTTCGACATATCGCTTGATGTCGTAATACCAAGGCTTTCCGTCCCGTTCCTCTTCCACTTGGCAACAATGTGCGGGTTTGCCACGACACTGAAATTCAATGTAGGATAGGTCCCCGTGCGGTGTTAGCTGGAACATAGATGCCAACGTAGCAAGTGCATCCGCCATTTGATTTTCCTCGCGGGGAACATGATGGAAGGAGATCTCATCGAAAGTCTTAGCCAATTCCTTGATGTAGGCTTTGTAGGGTATCAGCTTGGGATCTCTAGTTTCCCATTCCCCTCTCAACTGATGGATTACCAACGCTGAGTCGCCGTACACCTTGAGTAGTTTGACATCGGAGTCAATTGCTGCCTGGACGGCTAGGGCACATGCTTCATATTCGGCCATGTTGTTGGTGCAGTCGAATCCTAGCCTGGCTGTGAAAGGTACACATTGATTGTCCGGAGAGATCAACACTGCCCCAACGCCATGACCTAGAATGTTTGACGCTCCGTCAAACCATACAGTCCATTTGTCCCGATCTTCGTCCAACTTTTCCTCGAACAAGGCCATGATGTCCTCATCCGGGAATTCCGGATGCATGGGCTGGTAGTCGTTAAGAGGCTGTTGAGCCAAATAATCTGCCAAAGCGCTTCCTTTTATCGCCTTTTGGGTGACGTAGACTATATCAAACTCAGATAGCAAGACTTGCCACCGGGCGATTCGTCCTGTGAGAGCTGGCTTTTCAAAGATGTACTTAACCGGGTCCATTTTGGATATCAACCAGGTAGTATGACTCAGCATGTACTGCCTTAGGCGATGGGATGCCCATACTAAAGCACAACACGTTCTTTCGAGCAAGGAGTAATTCATCTCCCAGGTCGTGAACTTCTTACTTAGGTAGTAAACAGCGCGCTCTTTCTTCCCGGATTCGTCATGTTGCCCCAGCATACACCCCATTGACTCGTCCAAGATTGTCATGTACAAAATGAGAGGCCTTCCAGGTACTGGTGGCATAAGCACGGGAGGATTCATTAGGCACCTTTTGATCCTTCCAAAAGCCTCTTGGCAATCCTCATTCCACCGATCAGTTTGGTTTTTGCGCAAGAGTTTAAACAACGGCTCACAAATGGCGGTGAGCTGCGATATGAATCTGGCAATATAATTCAAGCGCCCCAGGAAACCTCGGACTTGCTTCTCTGTACGGGGTTCTGGCATCTCAAGGATAGCCTTCACTTTTTCGGGGTCTACCTCTATCCCTTTCTGGCTTACAACGAAACCAAGCAATTTCCCTGATTTGACCCCAAAGGTACACTTAGCGGGGTTCAACCTTAATTGATATTTCTTAAGCCTTTCGAACAACTTCCGCAGGTTGACAAGGTGTTCTTCCTCAGATTTAGATTTAGCAATTATGTCGTCCACGTAGACCTCGATCTCTTGATGCATCATATCATGGAACAAAGCTACCATGGCCCGTTGATAAGTTGCCCCGGCATTCTTGAGTCCAAAGGACATCACCTTGTAACAGAACGTTCCCCACAGGGTGACGAAAGTAGTCTTTTCCATATCCTCGGGCGCCATCTTTATCTGATTGTAACCAGAGAAACCGTCCATGAATGAAAACAAAGCGAAAATTGGCCGTGTTATCTACGAGGATATCGATGTGTGGTAAAGGAAAATTGTCCTTGGGACTGGCCCGATTCAGGTCCCGGTAATCTACACACATTCGTACTTTCCCATCTTTTTTAGGAACTGGTACGATGTTGGCAACCCATTCTGGATACCGAGCGACGGCCAGAAATCCAGCGTCAAATTGCTTCTTCACTTCTTCTTTTATCTTCAAGGATGTTTCGGGCTTCATCCTCCTCAATTTCTGTTTTACTGGGGCACACCCGGGATTTAGAGGTAATCGGTGCTGCACAATGTCAGAACTCAAACCGGGCATATCTTGGTATGACCAAGCAAAGATGTCTTGGTAGTCTTTTAGCAGGATTATTAATTCTTCACGGATAAGTGCGGTAATGCATGTACCTATCTTTACTTCCCTCTTTCCACTGCCAATTCCTAAGTCTACTAGCTCTGTTTCTTCTTGATGAGGCCCCATTTCTTGGTCCTCATGGGCGACCATTCTTTCTAGTTCCGAAGGAAGTCCCACATCCTCATCTCCTTCATCTTCCGTTTGATTCATTTCTTGCTCGAAGTTGATAGACGGGTCCCAGGTATTAGTACCTTCGGGGGACTCGTCATCGAATCTGCCGTTTTAGAAAAAGAAGTAAACATGCAAATGAATGAGAATGGGTAGAGACCAGGAACAGATGAAGAAAGATCCTTGTATTATAAATTCAAAAACAAAAGACACAAAGCCTTAACAAAATGAAAACTCTAAAGCCTAGGCCCAACTATAGAGCTTTTTAAAACCGTAAAGGTTTACATTATGCTTGTTGCGTAAATGCCGGGGCGTTCCTCCACTCGCCAATTTCCCAGCTGGAAATCAGGAGAGCATGGTCGTACCAAATCCAAAGTACTTGGAACATCATCTTCGCATATCGCGAACACTTGACCTTCGTCTCCCAGACCCGCACTTATAAAGCTTCTACTTATGTGGCAGGGCGGGCTTCCTTCACTTTCTTGTCTCCAATGCGAGCTCTGACCACTGTTCTTCCTTCCTGCGATGCTTCTTTTCATGTCCGCCTGAGTGGGATTATAGCCTAAACCATACTTCCCACGATTTCCTTGGGTTTTTATCAGGCTAGTTATGCCGCCATTGTCTTTGCCTAAACCCATCCCGGGTTCATAACCGTTCCCCAACATAACTCGGGCCATCATTACCGCCGCATCGGACAGACAAGGTTGCCCAAAGAGGGAGTCCACGGAGGAAATGCTGACCACCTCAAAAGACTGGAAAGCGGTTTCTAACGATTCTTCTGCGGCTTCCACATAAGGCATGGAGGATGGGCAGCTTACCAAGATATCTTCCTCGCCTGACACGATGACCAAGTGCCCCTCCACTACGAATTTCAGCTTTTGGTGGAGTGTAGAAGGCACAACTCCCACTGAGTGGATCCACGGGCGCCCCAACAGGCAGCTGTAGGGGGGGTTAATATCCATTATTTGGAAGGTGACTTGACAGGTGTGAGGGCCTATTTGTACTGGGAGATCGATCTCTCCCCTAACCTCTCGGCGAGTGCCGTCGAAGGCCCGAACCACCATTGAACTTGGTTTTAAGTGGGAAGCATTGAATGGTAACTTGTCCAAAGTGCTCTTAGGCATCACGTTTAAACTGGAACCATTATCGATGAGTACCTTGGCTACGATATGGTCCATACACTTGACTGATACGTGTAAAGCCTTATTATGCCCTCTCCCCTCGGCGGGGATTTCTTCTTCGGCGAAGGCAAGATAGTTGTTGGCAGTGATATTGTTGACCAGCCCTCCGAAACCTTCTACCGAAATATCTTGGGCCACGTGAGCCTCATTCAGCACTTTTACTAGCAGAGCCCGATGAGGCTCGGAGCTCATAAGTAACTCCAACAGCGAGACCCTAGCCGGGGTTTTGTTGAGCTGTTCGATAACCTTGAATTCGCTCTGCTGAATTATCCGAAGGAACTCGCTGGCTTCCTCTAGCGACACCTCCTTTCTACCATCCTTTTTCTCCGGGGGCCCCTTTGCTGGAATATCTTTATTCGAAGCGTGGGGTGCTTCGCCATCTTGTTCCTCCACCACTTTTCCTTTTCCCTTGACGTCGGCGGGTTGGACCGGTAGGTCCGGAGGCGCGAACACACGACCACTACGGGTCACACCACTCAGTCCCGTGATATTCGTTATTTTGGCCGACAGCGAGCTGACGTCAGTAACTTCTTCTTCCTTCTTCCCCGGAGGTGTATATCTCCACGGGACCGCGTGACTATCTTGATACGGGAAAGGAACAGGTTTGGCCATTAAGGGGTGCCCGGGCTTTTGCGAGGCTGCACTTTTAGTGAAGTATATCACCAAGGGTTTGGGTTTCGCAACACCGCTCCCCTCCGTAGATTGCATGCATATGTGCTGCTCTTCTTTTCCTTCAATGCCGACTTCCAGTCGACCTTGATCTATCATCCGCTGTAACAATTCCTCTACTTCCAAACACGTCTCCATGTCATGCATCTCGCCGGAATGTAGCAGACAGGAATCCTCCTTACACCCACTATGGGGAATCACGCCTCCCTTTTGTAGGGCCTCAAAGATAAACCTCCTAGGGGTTGCCACATCCCTTAAAGGTTTAGACCTGTGCGGCCTATCGGATTCAACTGCATTAACTGCTCCCCCTCCATGATTGGCGAGCGGGTTGGTTCTCACATTGGGCCGATCCTCTTGGAAAGTCAGCCATCCAGCATCCATTAAATGTTGGACCTTGTACTTGAGGGCCAAGCATTTTTCGACGGAATGCCCCGGGACACCCCCATGGTACTTGCAAGTTGCATTAGGGTCATACCACTTCGGGAAAGGGAGTTCGAGGACCCTTCCGGGAGTTACCACGGCCAAATGATTGGCGATGAGGGATGGTAGAAGATCTTCGTACGTCATTGGGAGCGGGGTGAATTCCGGCAACGGCCTCGGAGGGAAGTTCCTTGTCGTGTTGGAATTACCGGCCGGTCGAGTCGCGTTCGGAGTTGGAACTTGGGGAGCTTCCCTCTGGGTGGGTGCCTTAGGCTGCACGGGTGTTGAACTAGAGGCGTTCCCCGCATGAGCCGAGAAGCTTGGGTGGTGTTGCGCGTACTGATGGGTACCACGAGGTGTTTGCTGGGGTTTGACCCACACGGGTGTTGAAGAGACGGCATGGGCATCTCCTTCCTTCCTTTTTGCCCCTGTTGCCCCGATTCTTTTGGCGTTCACGTTTGTGGAGGAAACGTAATCAAACTTTCCTCTCTTCAATCCAACCTCGATTCTTTCCCCGGCAAACACCAGATCCGCAAAGCTGGACGGCATGGAACCCACTAGCTTCTCATAGTAGAACACTGGCAGAGTGTCTACCATCATGGTGATCATCTCTCTCTCAACCATGGGAGGAGCTACTTGTGCTGCCAAATCCCTCCATCGCTGCGCATATTCTTTAAAGGTTTCACCCTCTTTCTTAAACATATTCTGCAGTTGAGTACGGTCAGGAGCCATATCAGAATTGTACTGATACTGCCTTAGGAAGGCGGTAATCAGATCCTTCCATGTACGGATACGGGAAGCTTCCAAATTAGTGTACCACACTACCGCAGCTCCGGCCAAGCTATCCTGAAAGAAGTGTATCAACAGCTTTTCATCTTTAGAATGAGCGCCCATCTTACGGCAGTACATTTTGAGATGGTTTTTGGGACAAGTCGTCCCTTTATACTTGTCGAAGTCCGGCACTTTGAACTTCGGGGGAATAACAACATCGGGTACTAAGCAAAGATCCGTCATGTCTGCAAACGGATAGTCCCCAAATCCTTCCACAGCCCTCAATCTTTCCTCAAGGAGATCGAGCTTCCTCCTTTCTTCAGTTGCCGGGGGCGGCCCTTCCATGGACAAAACTATTGGCGATGCTGCGATGTTGGGTTGAGGCAACGTGCCTGGTGCCGGCCCTTCGGGGTTCGGGGGATAAAACTCGACATCCCTCCGAGCATAATCTTGAGGGTCTTTATGGACTTCGTCGGGCTGCTGAGGAGGCTCTTTTTCATGGACGGTAGAAGCAATGTGGCCCGCATCTTCTTGCAAGATGGGTGGTGAATAGTTGGGCGGCAATCCATAAGGGTAAGCCGCTCGGTTGTATCCCAGGTGAGGACTGCCATCGTGCCCCAGTGTGTCCCTTCCCCGTCCTACTATGTTTGAGGGAGGCTGGTGCGTAGTTGCCAAGAGAGTCGGGTCTGCTTCGGCAGCCGAACTGACAGCGGCGGCGGTGGCCGCGTTCTTCTCCATGATCTGCTTCATACCTAACATGGCCTCCATCATGGAGGCCATTTGTTCTTTCAGAGCCGACATGTCGGCTTTCATCTGTTCCTGTGTCTCCTCTTGATCACCCATCGTTCTAGATTTGGATCTGGTGCGATAGGGATCCCTTGCGGCGCGTTTAGTTATGGTGTTTTTCCCTAAAAAACCAAACGTGAGGAGTGGGTAAAGAAAGAAAATGCATGCTAGAGATGAGATGTAGGAGTGATTTGATTTGCACAAGCTTTTTGGAGTAGAAACCTGGGACCAACTCATTTTATTTCAAAAAAAGAAATCATATCTAGTCAAGGTCTGAGAGACCATACAAGTTTCCTAACGATTTCTAATTATGTGGGCCATTAAGTCTATCATATGCTGACAATAGCCGAGAAGCCCATGAATCTCTTCGGGGGCGGAGTAGGTGTCTGCCATCGCCTTGGCCTTGGCTAACAATCGGGGAAGTTCTTGACTCCCGTTCAAGGTAAGAGCAAACCGATCCATCCACATGGTTGCCTCTTGGTGTAAAGAGTCGATCACCCTTCCTCTAGCCTCTTTTTCCCCATATACTTGGGCATACTCATCCGCGATTCTATGCTCGTGGGCCGTGGCTAGACCCAACTCTTCTTGGTACTTGGCGATGATAGCTAACATGTTGGTCTCTGTCTCGCATAGACGCTGAGACAAGCTTCTTTTGGACCTTGAACAAGCAATCAACTCCTCTTTCAGAACCATGCTATGTGCTCGCGACTGGTCCCTTTCTTCCCTTCGCAACTTGAGTTCATTATTGCTACCCCATAGAGCTCCGCGAAATTTGTTCCGGCCATACTCTTCCTTGCGAGCCCTCTTGGTCTCTTGTTCAAGGGCTCTTGCGGTAATTGCATTCTCTTCCCGTAACCCGGCGCACTCCTTCCGAACGTGTGTAGCAGCCAACTTGAACTTCTCCTTGGCGAGTTTTGCCTTTCCTAACTCGCTTTTGAGAGCTTGGACTTCTTCGTCCTCTTCCGGTGCTTCAAAATTCTCTTCGCTGACGACTTTTAACTTGGCGAGCCAATCTAAACCTCGTATGCGAACTTTCAGCCATTCGTGGTACCCACCAATGATGCCATTACGAATGCCTCTAAGCTCTTGATCTTTCCTTAACGGGGTTTCCCATGCCTTATGGATTCTTTGTATAGTCTTGGAATTTTGTGCGCCGAGATCCCTCACAAGGAAAGGAGACATGCTTTCTTCCGTCGGTGCTCCCCTCATGGGGTACCCTAGTTGTCTTATAGCGAGCGTGGGATTGTAATTAATACAACCCCTCGTTCCTACCAGCGGAATGTTTGGGTACCTTCCACATGAGAAAAGGACTCCTTCTTTTCCTTCCTTCCATCGGGGGAACCAACTGATTGTTCTACCTCCTATCCCGGCCAAGAGCTGGTCCCAATCCATTCTCCTCTTTTCAGTACACGAGCGATGGCTCAGGAGCGGACATGGATGTCTTGTGTCTTGTTGGAACAAGTGTGAAACCAACCAAACACAGAGGGCGGGTAAGCAACAGATGATCTGTGCGCTACTCTTCTCGCACCTTCGGTCAAATGTGTCAAATAAATCTGCCAAGACAGCTACCACCGGACTTTCCTTGCTATGGTGGTAGGCAAGGAAAGCGTCGATTGCTGCTAGGTCTATCAAACCATCCACGTTTGGAAAGAGGACGACCCCAAAAATTAGCAAAGCTAACACATCCATAAACGGGATCCAGTCTCCTTGATTGGCCATACCCCTCGCCTTGTCTTCTAGGTACTTCTGTGGCAGGCCCGCTATGCCGTTCCGAGTCTGTTTTATGCGGTCCAAACCTCTGGCTGAATCCTTGACCACAGTTGCAATTCTGCTCAAAGAAGGGAGACACCCGGAGGAAAGATATGGTTTTCTTCCCCCGAGAGGACATCCTAGAATTTCCTCAAATTCTTCAATGGTTGGTACTAATTGGAAGTCCCCGAATGTGAAGCATCTCAAAGGCTGGTCGTAGTATTGGGTAAGTGATGCAATGGCTTCTATGGACACCTCTGCTATGGTCAACTCTAAGATCTTTCCGTAAGTCTTGCAGAAGGCTTGCATTTGGAGGGGTTCCATCAACCGCCCTAATTCCTTGATGCTGGTGGTATCTGGGCTTTTGACCTTGACTTGGTAGAACCTATTGCCGGTTTGATTTGTTCCCATGCTTACTAAAGTGAGATAAAAGCTGGTGCAAATCAAAACTCCGATATCTCACGGGTGGAATGGATGAATGCATGACGGAATGCATATGACACAGATGCAATTTACGAATACGGGGGTCCGGGGAATTTTGTCACCTTCTTAGATACGACATCTAGGGGTAGCGAAATGCCCCAACGCACGTTTTTAAGAAGGCGACACGGACCCTCCGTTGGTTTGTTTACAGTAGGGATCAAGACAGAACCCATATGCAATGCCTATGCAAAAGACACAATGCGGGAATGTGCACAGTATGACAATATTTACCGAACATAAGCAAAAGGATATATGATACTCATGCATGGCAGTGTGAAAAATGGCACGCAGCGTGTTTGCTTCGTGCCCCTATTGAAGGGACCTATAAGGGAGAGAACTAACTAGGCTTTTAGCAATAATTCCCAAGGTAGTTATATCTCTCTTGATGGTTTCTAGAGGTATCATCCCCTTTGACGAACATATTGTAGCAGTAGGGACTACTAGCAACAATAGGTTTTCAAAGAGAAAAGCTCTAGATGAGGGTTCACTGTAATCAAGCAAGTCGGAGACCTAGCATGATTACAGATTCACCTCCACTCCTTATGCTCCTATGAACCCGGGTATAGGGCCCTTTTTCACTCACAGTGTGTGCAAATAGTGTTGGTGTTTGTGTGCATCAAATGAATAAATATTTACTTCATGCATACATTTAAAACGCACTAAAAGCAACAAAGAGTTTATATACACAAGAACATAATGAAAGGAAACCAACAAAGGGGTAAGTCACGGTAAAACATTGCACAAAATTAAATGGCCTAACTCTCTAAAAACAGTCCCCAGTGGAGTCGCCAACTGTCGCAACCTACCCTTCGGCGGGAGGGCGACACGTGACTCGCGGGATGCGTGTTCCACGAAAGGAATACGCGCGGAGTCGCCACCAACGTTTATTTGAGGAAAACGTCGGAAAAACCAGAAAAGACGCGATCTACGAACTTTTAGTGTGAAAGGTTCGGGAGTTGTATTTACGCACAGGGAAGGTATTAGCACCCCACACGTCCGTCCCAAGGGACGGCAGCCTTTAATCGAATGTGCAAACATGACTTTGATTTTTTATGTTCCCTTTTTTATGTCTCTATATCCTTTATACCCTTTTTATATTTTTCTCTTTTTGTGGTCGACAAGGGTGTTTCCCTTTGCTCCTACGTATTCCTCAATTTGCGATGAGGAAATCAGACCTACGTAGTTCTTTCTTATCAAGTGATTCTTTTTTACTTAAGTGGTGATCATTTTAAGGCGTTGGACCTTAAAAATGATCCATTTTACTTAGTGAGAAATTGAAATGACGAACTTCAAAAGCCTATTTTTGTGGACGAGCTTGACTAGGCGAGTTGATTTTAGCCTTAGTTTCACTTTAGTTATTAATCAATTCGATTAAGAATGAGAAATCCCAAAGAGAAAACGTCCGATTGATTTTCCGCTTTATTTTACTAAAAGATGTTTTTTGATTTATTTATATTATTTTTTACCTCTTTTTGATTTCCAACGTGGTTACGGCACGACCGAACGGTCGGAATTTATTTTAACCGAAGTTAATGGATAATACAATTCAAACGTTCGGTGGAAATTTATTTTATTTTTAAGTTAAGCGAGAAATGACTTAAGTAAAATGGCTTAAGCACGTCAACAGGGGGTATAAAAAGTAAACAAAACGAGAATAGAAATGCACGAAACACAATGTGGACCACTACGGGTACATAGAATGAATCGAAAAGCTTGGTTCGAGGTACTTACCCATTGAAGATCGAAGAACGATGAAGAACGAATGAAGAACGTCGAAGAACGGTTGAAATCTTTGCGAAATTCCTCACGGAAAACGTTACGGAAACGTTTCGGAAGCGCCTCGGCTTAGATTTTCTTCACGGAAACAATTTTTCCAAGCAAATTCGAAAGAGAGAAAAGTGCCTCAGGGGCTGAACCCCTTCCTTCTTCACTTCCTCCCCTATTTATAGCAAAATAGGGGAGGTGGTTGCCGCCCAGCTCGCCCAGGCGAGCAGGGTTGCTTCCTCCAGAAGCAACCGCCTTCTGGAGGAATATTCCAGAGGGCCCAAGTGGGCCTGGGTGCTATTTGCACCCCCATTTTTACTAAGTACACCCCCTCTGCTGTTTTTTGGTGATTCTTTTTTCGTAAAGTTACGGAAACTTACGAATTTCGTAACGATACTTGTTTTCTTTCCGTAATGTTACGGAACCCTGCGGATTACATAATCATCCCCTTTTTGACTTACGGAATGTTACGGAACCTCACTTAATTATGCAACGATGCTTCCATTTGATTTCCGGTGTGTCACGGAAATTTACGGATTGTGCATCAATATTTTTTTGGTTTTTCGGCATGTCCTGGAATTTCACAAATTGCCTAATGATGGGTGCCAAGCACCTCACGAGGACCAAAGAATGGTCGCACGTCATCGAGCAAAGGTCCCCGGACGAAATTAGGGTATGACAACATGGAATTCCTTCCAGTATCATATCAGATAGGGACCTTAGGTTTACCTCGCGATTTTGGACAAGTCTGCATGAAGCATTGAGGACAAAGTTGAAGCTTAGTTCAGCTTATCATCCCCAAACAGATGGTCAGACTGAGCGAACCATTCAGACTCTAGAAGATCTACTCCGGGTGTGTATTATAAAGCAACAAGGCAGTTGGATGGAATGTTTGCCATTGATTGAATTTACTTACAACAACAGCTACCAAGCCAGCATTGGTATGGCACCTTTTGACGCTCTATATGGGCGGAAGTGCAAAACTCCTCTTTATTGGTACGATGATGGGGAAGCAGTACTCCTTGGGCCTGAAATGCTACAACAAATTACCAAACGAGTGAAATTGATTCGAGAGAAAATAAAAGCATCCCAGGATAGGCAGAAGAGCTATTATGACAGAAGGAGAAAGCCATTAGATTTTCAGGAAGGAGAACATGTGTTTTTGAAGGTTTCTCCTGTAACTAGAGTCGGGAGAGCTCTCAAATCTAGGAAGCTGACGCCCAAGTATCTGGGTCCGTATCAAATTTTGAAGAAGGTTGGGCATGTAGCTTATCAAATCGCTTTACCTCCGAGCTTATCGAATTTGCACCCTGTGTTTCATGTCTCTCAACTGAGACGATACAACCCGAATCCATCACATGTACTCGCACTGGACAAAGTACAAGTGAAAGATAACCTCACCTATAAAGCACGACCTCAAAAGATTACTGATCGAAGAATGAAGTCACTGAGAGGAAAAGAGATTGCATTGGTAAAAGTGCAGTGGGGACCCGACAAGGGTGATTCAACCTGGGAGTTAGAGGATAGGGTGAGAGAATTGTACCAAAGTTTGTTCCTAGAGTAGTTAATTTCGGGGATGAAATTCCTTAAAGGGTGGGAGTATTGTGACATCCTAGAATTTCTACCCGGAATTTTGTAAGTGTTACATTTAAATAATTTTATATATATATATATATATATATATATATATATATATATATATATATATATATATATATATATATATATATATATATATATATATATTCTTGGTAGAAGTAGGTACATTGGGGGAAAGATACGCGGGTTAGACTAATTAACGAAGAGTAACCCATGACCGGACGGTTATAGATTAATTCGCAATTAATTAGTCTAAAAATTTTCGTTTTGCGTGCAACTTAAAATTTAACAAAACCAACCTCTGAACCACGCTCGGGGTCTCATTCTGAGCGTTTTGATATATATATTGTCTACTTTCGAAAACGGGCCTCGACGGGTGCAGAGAAACGCGAGGAACTAGAACCAGAGAGGCGGCATGCAAACCGAGGCAGGATTTCAGCATCCAAAAAGGTCCAATTTTTTCTCCTATTTGGCTGAGTATGAGGTCAAATCAAAGGAAAAAGGTGGGACCTTTTGCTCCAATTAAAATAGGACATGTGGAAATTGCTTTTAGAAAAGAAAATGAAAAAGAAAAGAAAATCATTTTTTTTTATAAAAAGCCCAAATCTTCTCTCCCTTTCTTCAGAAAATTTCAGCAACTCTCTTTCCTCCCTCCACGTTGCTTTTTCTCTTCTTCTTCTCCACCATTGTTGCCTCCCTTGAAGCTCCAAATTCCTCTTCATTTCTACCCCAAATTGCAAGGAAAAGCTATTTTCGGAGTCTTGGAGCCTACCTCTACTTCGTGGGGCTTTAAATTTCAGGTAAGGGTGGACTTCTTCTCACTTGAAATCTGTGGGTGTTGGGTTTTTGGGAGCTATAATGGGTAGTTCTACTAGGTTATTGCCTTAGGGTAGTTATTTGTGAAGGAATTTATTGAAATTATGCTAAACTTGACATGTTTGATGTGAGCAAAACTACCCATGTTGATTTAGGGTTTAATAATGATGCTTTGTGATATATGTATGCTTAAAATGTTGATAGAAAATTGGTAGAGAGGATGGGGAGAGTTAACTTAGAGTTAAATGTGAGAATGGTAGTGTTGTAGGTGGAAAAGTGTGAGATTTTGAGGGTTAGAAAAACCAAATTTGGGGTTAGTGGAAATTGGAGTCTAAAGTAAGTTGATTCTAGTTTAGAATGTCAATTAGGACTTGTAGGAAAGCTTGGGCAGAGAAAATGAGAAAAATGAGTGACAAATGTGAAAGAAAAGAGCCATTTCTAGGGTAAATTGGGTGTTGAGAGGTCAAATTTTGAATAGGTGGAGATTTCACCTTAAAACTAGTTTGAGCAAGTCTAAATCAATGTTATAGACTTGATGAAGATGAGAGTTTACCCCAAAATTACCAAATTTTCATTTTCACCTTTCAAACCTTGAGAATTCACTAAATTGGTGGGTTTTGGATACCTATATTTTGCTTTACCTTGGTTTGAAGTTTGTTTTTTGTTTGAACATGATTTATACATGGTTTAGGACTTGTAGGATCCAATTTGAGTGAAATTGGATACAAGCAAGCTAGAATTCGAAATCTGCCAAATTATGCAGCAAAAGCTGTCAAATTGTGCAGCAAATTTTGCCAATTATGCAGAAAAATGGTTGTGCAGTGCTAGTCACGGGAAAGGTAGTACATCTCGTGTTCTAGATATTTTCTAGCAAATCCCAATGGTCAAAACTTAGATTTCTGTATTAGGAACCCTCGGTTAAATTTTAAGGCGATCCAATGGTTAACGAATCGGAACGAAGAGAATGTTACTGAGGTATGTGAGTAGGAAAAACTGGAAATTGAATGAGTTTTGTGCAGAGTTTTCTGCCTCTACTCTGTTTTTCTTGGTTTAGGGTAGTTTCATGACAAATGGAATTGAATTGTTTGGATATTGTGAAAGCTTGGAGGGGTTGATGGGGACCCGGTGCTGAGAGGAACGAAGATAAGGGCTACATAGGAGTGCGTGAGCTCAATTTAAAGGTGGGCAACTGGGGATGGTGTGCTTATGCCTGACTTGTGGAAATGGGATAGTTGATTTGTGCCATCGCCCGATCGCCACCTAGTGCCACATATGACGGGTGCCCCATAATCCAATAAGCTTGGTGTGAGAAAGCATGGAAGAGTTAGTCTTCCTACTTTTATTTGTTGACCATAGAGTTGTACCTGGAGATATGTCGCGGGGGTCAGGGGACCTTGGGGACGTCAGGTGGGGTGCTATTGCCCAAAACCAAGCTTGACCAATCCTGACCCAACCCGGGCATAGTCAGTTAGTGAGAACCTATGACGTACCTAAGCAGGCGAGCTCTTGGCAGTCCACCAATAAAAGAACAAAGTCCACGAAGCAAGGAGGCTTGTGTGGCGGCTGACCAGCTATGTATCTTGGGTGGTTTCTGAAAATTACCCTCTGGTAATCGATTACCATTCGTGGGTAATCGATTACAAGGTTTAAAAATGGAGACAGGATGTTAAGTAGCTTCTGGTAATCGATTACCAATTGTGTGTAATCGATTACACAGTATGATAGGGCACTGGTAATCGATTACCAGTTGTGTGTAATCGATTACACAGTGTTACCTGCTACTAGTAATCGATTACCATTTATGTGTAATCGATTACACAATGTAACTTTTAGATTCCACTGTGCAAAGGCTGTGTAATTCGTTTTTGGGCACTGGTAATCGATTACATACTTTGGTAATCGATTACCAGAGAGGAAATCCCTTGAAAAAGACATTTTGACTTTCCGTAGCCGTTATGAGGCGCATTGTATGGTTACCTATGTAGTTAGATTTCTTGTGAAAGAGTCTACCCTCTTTCTTTTATCTCTTGTAGATCGCGATGGCAGCGCAATTGATCCATGATCACGTTGTGATGGAGTGCCTAGAGGGTGTTTGGGAGACCCTCGAAGGCAATGAGAGGTGCCGATTCCGTGGCATAATTCGACTCACTGCTACTTCGCTAGTACATCCAGAGCAACCCGCACGCACACTTCAGTAGCCTGTGGAGTGGATACTACCTACACCTACTCCATATCGACTAGTGGAGTCAGTTCAAGTGATAGAGGTGTCATCCTCTGAAGAGGATCTTGAAGAGGACCCAGAGGAATTACCTCCTCAACCTGCTATGGACGCCCCTGACTTACCAGAGGATGATGAGGACCCACTCCCTGATGTTGATTCTTTAGAGGATATTTGTCAGCATCTGAGGCAGACTCTACAGAGGAGAGTGGCCCTGGAGGGACAACGATTAGTGACGACTCTTCATCTTAGCAGACGTCTCCTTAGACTAGGCGTACATACATTTTATGGGTGGGTGTATCTAGTTCAGACTGCTAGGTTTACTCTTTTGATTTTTGGGTGGGTAGACCTATTGTATAGAAATTTTGATGATTGTATATATTGTGGCTGAAGCCACCACAGTTGTTACCTTTGCTCTGGATGTCATTGTACTATTTTGCAAACTCCCATATTTTGGAAAGTTTTAGATGATAAAAACAACTATGTTTTATCTTGTTATTTGAAAAAGAAATGTTAACGAATTTTAATTGAAAAGAGTTTACCGACCGCATCTTATTATTTCTCACGTGACGACCTAAAATGATGGCTGGTATATTTTTGAAAGAGCAAAATAGTTTAGAGATTATGAGTGATAAGAAAGAAATGAATTCGAATAGAGTTGTGAACTGGCCATTCAGGACTCTATAGTGATAATTTTCCTTCTGAATTTAATTACCATGAAATGAATAACAGTGCGAAAAAAAAGAGAGAGAAAAGAAAAAAAAACTTTCCCATGGTTTCTGCTATTTAATTCATTACTATTAAACCAGTCATTATTTAGGGACGCCACATCGGGGGTGTGATTCCCCTTGAGTAGCAATGTGTGAGCAAAGTGTTCGTCACCTTGGGGTCGTCTTACATGAGCCTCCAGCTGATTGTGATCAGCCATTAACTTTCTAAGGTCCTCCTCATGGCATTGCTCCATCTCCGCAATGTGGGTTTGGAGTTGTTAGAGAGTATCAGTATTTGTCATGATTGTTAGAGAAGGATTGGAGCCTATGAAAGAGGTCTCACATCTGAGGCCAAACCGTGTGCTAACCATAGGTGAAAAGAGAGGCCGCAGGTTATGTTTTACCGCGACCCCACGGTGGGCACCAAATGTACTTACCAGAATCTGGAGCTGTCCCACATTAGGATGGACGTGGCCAAAGTAGGCTCCAATATCTCGGATGTTGGACAGAGAGTAGCCTTTGTTAAGAGGACAAGATGGGGAGCCTGCAAAATAAAGGACTCTGATGCTCAAGTAAGTACATGAGTTAGTAGAGTGTGAGTGAGTATGAAAAGAGTGAGATGGAACCTGGTACTTATAGAATGGAGTGGGAATTGCGAGTCCTTGCTTATAGGGGTTGTTACGGTGGTGTAACAATCCTTGTAGATAATTGTTAGCTTGTAGATAATAGCTAATAGATAATTGTAACTTATAGATATTGTGTAGCTTATAGATAATTGAATACCTACCATGAGACAAAGAGATTACATCATATTCAAATAATAAAGTGGTTAGAGATAACCTGTCAGCTAGGGAGCCTGACTGCCAAGGGCATGATGTTTGTGCTCCTATTCTGGGGCTGACATAGAGGACTGACATGTGTATCAAAGTGCTGCGTAATTGACACATGTATTGTGTGGACCATGGACAATACAAATTTCAAATTCCTTTTCTAGATGACCATAGGTGACCATGCATTTATAGGTGACCATAGTTGACACGTGTACTTACAACAGCAAGCCCCAAGAGACTCAACATAAGGATGCACAGGCCAAAGTTGAGTATGTGAAAAGATTGTATGACCAAGTGAAGGTGCATATTGCAAAAAAGAATGAAGGCTATGCCAAGCAAGCCAACAAGAAAAGGAAGGAAGTGGTACTTGAACCCGGTGATGATCCTGGAGATTTGAGGGCAAATGTTTTCCAAGAAGGAGGGAATGATGAGAATCCTAAAATTGTCCAAATACAGGGACCTATGACCAGGAGTAGGACCAAACATTCAGTGGATACCCTCCAACAAATGGTAGCAGACATACTTAGCAAGGCCCAAGTGGACAAGGACAAAAGCCCAAATGGAGAAGGACGAAGGCCGAAGTGGAAAAGGACGAAGCCCCAAGTGGAGAAGGACGAAGGCCCAAGTGGAGAAGGACGAAAGACCCAAGTGAAGAAGGATGAAGGCCCAAAAGCAAAGGCACTACTAAGCATATCAATCGTTGCTGAAGGCCCAAGATTAATCTGAAGGCCCAATATATTCTATTTTTAATTTATAATTATTTTCGTTGTAATTTTGGCCCAAACTGTTTTGAAGACCCATGTCTATTTATTTTGTCAGATACACTATAAGTATTGGTTTTCTTTTTTCAATTTTTTTTGGCATTTTCATAAAATTTGGTGAGAGCTTCTCTCTGGGTTCCTTGTTGAACCAATCTCAAACTTATCAAGGTAATCCTTGTGGTGTCTACCCTGACTTATCTTCCTTCACTGGAAGTGGCGTCATCCAAATCTTTGTAGCCTGTATCAAGCGATCCGCTCCTAGTCAGGATCACATCACTTTTAATGAGTCAAAAAATAATCAAGTGAAACCAAAGCTAAAATCAACTCATAAACAAGTTTTTGTCCACAAGAAAATCACTTGAATCTGTTCAAAGGTCCAATGCCTTAAACGGTCTTTTTACTTTTAAACTGTTAAAATGAACCTTTTGAAGTCTAAAATCAATCCTATGCGTAATTTCCTTTCTTTGAAGAGCTACGTAGGTCTGAGTTCCTCATCGCAATTGAGGATATGTTGGAGCAAGAGCCCCGCTCCATTCGACCTGAAAAAGATAAAAAACGTAAAAAAGGGAAAATAAAATAAACTTGAAGTCATGATTTTGTACATTTGATTAAAGGCTGCCGTCCCTTGTGACGGACGTGTGGGGTGCTAATACCTTCCCTGTGCGTAAACAACTCTCGAAACCTTATTTCTTAAAATTCATAGACCCATTTTTGGTTTTCCTAAAGTTTTCCTCGAATAAATGTTGGTGGCGACTCTGTGCGTTTTTCCTCCCTTGGTGGCGACTCCGCCCGTGAGCCTCGCGTCGCCCTCCCGCCAAAGGGTAGGTTGCGACAGTTGTTGACTCCAACGGGGACTGTTTTTTTAGAGTTAGGCCATTTTAATCTGTGTGTGTTCCTTATCGTGACTTTCTCAGTTGTTTATTTCCCTTTATTTCTCTGATGTTCTTGTATGAATATAACTCTTTGATGCTTTTAGTGTATTGTTTATTTAATGTATGCATTGATATAAATTTGTTCATTTGATGCACACACAAACACCTACACTTTTTGCACACATTGTGAGTTGTTAAGGGCCCTACACCCAGGTCCATGGGAACATAGAAAGTGAAGGTGAATCTGTGGTCATGCTAAGTGTTTGCAATTGGCAAGTGTACCGGATCGCACAAGTAGTATAAAATGGTAAGAACCTGTAGAAGCAAATCTTCATGGAGAATCAAAGGTGATTCAAAGGTGTTTTGATGATAACAATGATGATAACAAAAGATGATGACAAAAAGATCAAAGATCAATCAAAGAACAACTCAAGTGAATCTAGAACAATTCAAGAGTTCAGGATAAGAATCAAGAAGAATTCAAGACTCAAGAAGAAAGTTTAGAGTCAAGAATCAAGATTCAAGGTTCAAGATCTCAAGAATCAAGATCAAGATTAAAGACTCAAGACTCAAGATTCAAGAATCAAGAGAAGGCTTAATCAAGATAAGTATAAAAAGTTTTTCTCAAAAATTGAGTAGCACATGATTTTTCTCAAAACATGTTTACCAAAGAGTTTTTACTCTCTGGTAATCGATTACCAGATTGTTGTAATCGATTACCAGTAGCAAAATTGTTTTTAAAAATTTTTCAAATTGAATTTACAATGTTCCAATTAATTTCAAAAAAGTTGTAATTGCTTACAATGTTTTGGTAATCGATTACCAGTCCCTTTGAACGTTGTAATTCAAATTCAAATGTGAAGAGTCATATCCTTTCACATAAAAGCCTTGTGTAATCGATTACACTGATTTGGTAATCGATTACCAGTGATTGTTTCTGAATAAATCAAAAGATGTAACTCTTCAAAAGGTTTTTGACTTTTTCAAATTGGTTTTACGTTTTTCTAAAAGTTATAACTCTTCTAAATGGTCTTCTTGACCAGACATAAGGAGTCTATAAAAACAAGGCTTTGTTATACACTTATTCATTCATTCAATACTTTTACACTTATTTCATACAATCCTTTACAAGCCTTGAATCTCTTTGAACTTCTTCTTCTTTTTTGTACCAAAAGCTTTCTGGTTTTCTAAACCTTGAAAACTTGTGCTATTCATCTTTTCATTCTCTTCTCCCTTTGCCAAAAAGAATTCGCCAAGGACTAACCGCCTAAATTCTTTTTGTGTCTCTCTTATCCCTTTTCCAAAAGAACAAAGGACTAACCGCCTGAATTATTTTGTGTCTCCCTTCTCCCTTTTCAAAGAATTCAAAACGACACAATCTGAGAATTCTTTTGATTCTTCCCTTTCCCTAATACAAAAGTGTTCAAAGGACTAACCGCCTGAGAATTCTTTTGTATCCCCATTCACAAAGTATCAAAGGTTTAACTGTCTGAGATCTTTATCTCAACACATTGGAGGGTACATCCTTTGTGGTACAAGTAGAGGGTACATCTACTTGGGTTTGACTGAGAACAAGAGAGGGTACATCTCTTGTGGATCAGTTCTAGTGGAGGGTACATCCACTAGGGTTTCAAAGAGAACAAGGGAGGGTACATCCCTTGTGGATCTTTGCTTGTAAAAGGATTTTTACAAGGTTGAAAGAAATATCAAGGACCGCAGGTCACTTGGGGACTGGATGTAGGCATGGGTTGTTGCCGAACCAGTATAAAAACTCTTGTGTGTTTGTTTCCTTCTTCCCTACTCTTTTACTTTCCGCTGTGCATTTAATTTCTGCTTTTACTTTCTGTTAAGTTTCTCTTCTACTCCTCATTTTCTTAACAATTTAGTAAAAGCCTTAGAAGAATGATTTTTTAATTAGTAAAGGTTTATGAATAATTAATTCAACCCCCCCTTCTTAATTTTTCTGAGGCCACTCGATCCAACAGAACCGAGTATCGAATTCTCGGGGAACTTGTGTTATCTGGAAAGCTATTTCGATAAATAGGCATCTGGTATGAAAATATGACTGTGGTTATGAATAGGTATTGAAACTATCTAGGCAAAAAGAAAGAAAATCATGCAAGAGAAATACTGTGTAAAAACAAGTAGAGAATGTGTTGGTCTTCCTTATAGGTTCCTGATGCTAAAAAGGATGTTCTCTATCTAAATATGCTCATGCATTCCTATGTTGTCTCCTGGACTGCTAGACCCTGATTCCTTATGATAGCCTAGCCTAGTCCTGACCAAGCCTCATCCGCAAATTCCTCTTGTAAGACTAAACTCAATCAAGACCGCATTAAGACACACATACATAACTAAGTTCTTGTACCCCGATTCCTCGTGATAGCACAACAACTTAGTCCCATACTATCAAGGACTTTAGAATCAGACCAGTTTCCACTGTTGAATGATCCTAACAAAGCATGCATCTATGTGATCAAGGTAAAAGCATATTGGAATGAAAAGTAGATAGCACAGAGAACACACAAAACATCATTACATAGATAGAAATATATTTACATCAGGTACCTACAAGGAAGATCCAACAGAGGATTTAGCTTTCCATAGTCCGGAAACCTCCTTTACAACAAAGAGAAGAACAAGATGAAAGACTGAAAAAACACAAGTGGTGAGGATGTCTCCTTTACCTCTAGGATCTCACAATCACTCACAAACTCATCTCAAGCTTTCAGAACGGCTTCCGCTTCGAACTCACGTCTCTACAGATCTTCACACAGCAAAATCTCAGAACTCTCTGGAACTTGGACCTTTCTCTCTCTAAAACCTTCGTGCATGCAGAGCTTCTCAAGAAAAGTGCCAAACTCCCTTTGCAAATCTGATTTCAAGCTTAAATAGGTGGCCTTGTTCGTGCTCGTGTGCTTAGCGCAAATTTGGATTGCTTAGCCCGCATAAGTGGATTTTGGCTTAGCGCGCTTGTTTCGCTTAGCGGATGTGCTTAAGCGGTGCACTTGATGACCTGGAGCGGTGCGCTTAGCGAACTTGACAACTCATCTTCTTCTGGATTCTTCCTCACGCTTAGCCATTGAAGGTTGCACTTAGTGAATTCTCGCTAAGCCAATAGCTTGGCTTAGCGAAAGAGTGAAAAATAACACTTTGCCAAAGTTTCCTATTTAACCTGAAATTGAGAGAAATTGATTATAAAATGCACAAAACAAAAGTATAAATTATCTATTACCTATATTTAACAAAAAGTACTTATAGTATCATAAAACAACCATAAATTGGGAAAGTTTGATACAATATACACAAGTTTTATACACAAAAGTTAGTCGTATTCATCGACTAACAACTCCCCCAAATTTATAGTTTTGCTTGTCCTCAAGCAAAAGAGAACAACTCACTTGTCCTCAAGTGGTAAAACATGCAGTGATTATGTACAGGGGTGTATGCATCAAAATTCATTGATTGCATGATGAGAAAGATGAAGCAATGTGTACCTATCCCTTGTTTTCACAGAATATACAGCTAGACAAAGAGGAGAACAAAATGTGAACAATACAATTAGATGAGGTTAATCATAAGACAGATTCAAGGAAAGTAGCTCAAACCACAGTCTCACGGCTACTGTCTCACTCAAGCACAAATGTTTAAGCTATTCATTGATAACAACTAACCGGAGGTCCAATCTTTTCATTTCATCTCATGTCATCAAGTCAGAAATATATAAACATAATCAGAAGGACTTTTTCAGGCTTGTAGTGAGGTTGTGGCTACAAAAATTTCACTGGTTTTTCTAGTATTCAAAAGTTTAGATTCTAAGAGAGCATAAGTCCTAGACTAATCCCAATGATCTTTTCTTGTTTTGTACAAATAGCCTTCTCACTATCCCCTTTTCTCAAGTTGCTTTTGACCTTATTGTAACAACATAACTTATTTTCTTTTTCTTTTTTTTTAACATACAACTTATTTGTTGTGTGTGCTGATGCTTAACCTTTTTCTTTTCATTCTTTTCAACTTTTCTCCCCCAAATTTAGAGTAAATTTTTCTTGAACCATATGCTCTCCTAGAATCTAAACAAGGTATTAGGAGATAATCATTTAAAGTTCAGGGTTCAGTTAATGACAAATCAATAAGCTTTATACAAGGGAGCAAAAGATACAAGTATCATTCAAGGTAAGCTAAGTGGTCAAAAGAGCTTGCGTCTATACAATTCATGGCCTTCATCATGTTCTGATTAATTCAAAGATTTATGCAAAGATCATTATTCACAGTTAGTCATTTACTCACAGAGTAAGGTCACACTCTCATCGGTTTTTGGTTCATGCTTTTCTTTCACAACCAGTCTATGTAGTGACTAACCATTATATTATAAGTTCACACTCTTGTTCTTTCTTTGTTCAACATGCACATTTGCTCAAATTCATGAAAGGAAACACACATCTCATCTTAAGCATGCATTCAATTTAAAACAATGCATACCACCATTTTCACAAAACAAATAAACTACTTCACTGCCATACCATCAAAAGTTAAGTTAAACTGTTCACGATGCTTCGAGATGAGAAACTATACTACTCATGCACAAGACTAACAAAAAGTAACTAATGTACTAACATAAAAGTTATACTAATAATTCAAAAAGCACAAAAAATAATCAACAGGAATTTAAAAGTCCTGTGATTGGTCTTGGGTGTCTTGTGTCTGAACCTCCTCCTCGTCAGTCAAATGTAGTACAAAAGTAGATACAAGAGAGGCGTTCGGAGACTGGACTGGTGTGGTTTGATCTTCAGGTGTTGAAGGATTTGTTGCCTGCTGTGGAGAAGTGGTATCTGCCATTGGTGCCAGAGGCTTTGGAGTGGCCTCAGGAGACTTTTTAGGAGTGGCTACGACTTCCGGAGTTACAACTACCCTCCTCTTCCTGATCAAGGGCTCAGGAGTGGATGACTCTGATGACTCATCTACTGATTGATGTGTTAGCTGAGCGGCGGGATCCTCATCGTCCATGTGAGGAGGAGGCTGAGTCCCTGGCCAGGCTACCCATTCATTAAATTGCTCTACTGTAGGGATGGAGTCTGGAGGTGCTACCAGCTGGAGACTTTGCAGCAAAATAATCTACCCCTGATGTATGCTTCAAAGCATGGCTTCGAAACGTTGAAAATCTACAGGAGGTAAGGTAGAAGGAGCTGCTACAATACGAGCTAGAGGAGGAGCTGCTGATGCAGAAGCTAGATGAGGAGCTGCTGATGCAGAAGGAGCCTCAGCTGGCCTTGCCCTTGGTCTTATGGCCCCCCCAATAATAATTGTTGGATCATCAGGGTTCCAACAATTCTTCCTTATGTAGGCCAAATTAATGATCGGGCTCAAACGTTCAAAGACAAGACTGTCGGAGGCAACTCCTCTGGTCCTGCATAAAGCTGTGATAAGAGCAGGAAACCCGAGTCTTGAGGAGTTAGACTGGGCCATAGAAGTAATCTTCCCAGAAATGAGGGCTCCGACATTCATGTCCAGCTGAGTAACTAGGCCAAAGATTAACCTAGCTTGATGATGTGTCATTATTTTCTCCTATTTTTTAACCCTTTTTCTCACCATTTTAATTACTGATTAGCCTTAATTGTCAAATTAATTATGCAGTTTTATCATTTGGCCCTACTTGACTAATTTTGTGTTTTTAATTTAATTTCAGGAGAATTATAAGCAATTGGGCTTGAATCCGAAATTGGGCTTCAACTTGAAGAGAGCAGACAATTTTATTTTATCAAATCTTATCTTATCCAGATTTTATTCCATCTAGATTTTATTTCGTCTAGATTTTATTCCATCTACATTTTATTTCGTCCATATTTTATTTCATCCAATCTTATCTTATCTTGTCCAGATTTTATTTTATTTCGTTTATGGGTTTGGACTTAAAATAGATTTGTAAGCTTTGGGGCTGAGAACCTATATAACAGCACCAAGGTTTTAGTTTGGAGAGGAGAATAATTCTAGGGTTTTAGAATTCCAGTTTTTACTGTTCATGCACACTGTTCACGTAGAATAAAATTCGTTTTCTGCAATTTCGTTTCTGCTTCAATCTACAATTTTGTTTTCTGCTGATTAAAGGAAGGCTAAGTCTCCAACGTTGTTTTCTCTTGAGGATCAAGCATAGCTCTCTTTGAGGTTTTGTTATTACTATTAAATTCCGATCATTTTTTCCTCTTCACCAATTACTCTGTATTTGTTGCTATTAATCCATGCATGCTTAGTGCTTGATTAATTGTCTCTGCGCTTAATTTATGTTCATGCTTAATGATCAGTTTCGTTCATGATTAATTGGTGTATGTGTTGCTTAATCACATAATGACAGCCTTATGTTAATTTTCGCTTAGTAGTTTAATTTAAGGTTGGATTAAGTGGTTGAACTGATTAAGGATAAATTCTCGTAACCTAGGATAAGAGACTTGCTTGTGAATCAAGGGGAAACAACATGTTTTAATTCTGTTATTTTCTAATTCAAATTTGCTTGCTGTTTAATTTACAAAAACAAGCAACCCCCCCCCCCCCCAATTCGTTACTGTTTTATTACTATCTGTTATGAACATTTGGTTGATCATTGCTCGTTGGGAGATGACGTAGGATCACTTCCTAGATACTGCATTTTTAATGTTTATTTGATTCGGGTACAACCTCGATCAAATTTGGCGCCGTTGTTGGGGAGCAGTGGTCCAAAGGTTCATAATAGTGTTTAGTTGTTTTGAGTCTAGCTCTGTTGTTTAGTGTGTGAGTGTGTGTTTTTTTGTTTTGTGTAGTGTTCTATTTTGCATTTCAGTCATGTCCCCTGTTTAGCGCTTCCCTGTTTCAGTTGCTCACAAAATTGCGACTGATTTTGTGTAATGCTGATTTTTTTTTTTTGTGTAATGCTGTGAACAGTGTTTAGCGACTGATTTTGTAATTTAATTGGCGATTTTTGTTTTGATAGTTAGAGTTGTTATTTTTGGCTGATTTTTTGTGTGGTAGTTTCTTTTGGTCCATATTTTGTGTGAAAAATACCAGAAGCACTTGGTGTGGCTGAATTTGAGAGAGGAAAAAATTTTATGGACTTTTGTTTAAACTCTAGAACTATATCCAGGTCAAAGTCATTTTCTCGCCTAATCAAAAAATAAAATAAATTTCCACCGATCATTTGATTTGTAATATCCGTTAATTTCTGTTAAAATGAAATCCGATCGTTCGGTCATGCCCTAACCATGTTGGAAACCAAAAAGAGGTAAAATAATAATATAATAATCATTAGCCATGGGAGTGACCAGCGACGTCCAACGCCGGCGAGCTATCTCTTCCTGAAAATCTGCGTACTCATCGTCCCTGAGCTGAATGCGTCTCTCTCGGTGGAACGACCATCCTTTGATGGCCTCGAAACGCTGCTGGTGCTCAGCACTCCTGAAACGATGGCTGTCAAACTCGGGAGCAGCACTGGTCCCTTCAGCCGCGGCGTCCCTCCTAGATCTCTTTGTGGAAAGCTTTCTCGGAGCCATTTCCTGCTGTCGCAACCTACCCTTCGGCGGGAGGGCGACGCGAGACTCGCGGGATGCGTGTTCCACGAAAGGAATACGCGCGGAGTCGCCACCAACGTTTATTTGAGGAAAACGTCGGAAAAACCGGAAAAGACGCGATCTACGAACTTTAAGTGAAAGGTTCGGGAGTTGTATTTACGCACGGGGAAGGTATTAGCACCCCACACGTCCGTCCCAAGGGACGGCAGCCTTTGATCGAATGTGCAAACATGACTTTGATTTTTATGTTCCCTTTTATGTCCTTATATCCTTTATACCCTTTTTATATTTTTCCTTTTTTGTGGTCGACAAGGGTGTTTCCCTTTGCTCCTACGTATTCCTCAATTTGCGATGAGGAAATCAGACCTACGTAGTTCTTTCTTATCAAGTGATTCTTTTTTACTTAAGAGGTGATCATTTTAAGGCATTGGACCTTAAAAATGATCCATTTTACTTAGTAAGAAATTGAAATGACAAACTTCATAAACCTATTTTTATGGACGAGCTTGACTAGGCGAGTTGATTTTAGCCTTAGTTTCACTTTAGTTATTAGTCAATTCGGTTAAGAATGAGAAATCCCAAAGAGAAAACGTCCGATTGATTTTCCGCTTTATTTTACTAAAAAAGATGTTTTTTGATTATTATATTATTTTTTACCTCTTTTTTATTTCCAACGTGGTTACGGCACGACCGAACGGTCGGAATTTATTTTAACCGAAGTTAACGGATAATACAATTCAAACGATCGGTGGAAATTTATTTTATTTTTAAGTTAAGCGAGAAATGACTTAAGTAAAATGGCTTAAGCACGTCAAAAGGGGGTATAAAAAGTAAATGAAATGAGAATAAAAATACACGAAACACAATGTGGACCACCATGGGTACATAGAATGAATCGAAAAGCTTGGTTCGAGGTACTTATCCGTTGAAGATCGAAGAACGATGAAGAACGAATGAAGAACGTCGAAGAACGGTTGAAACCTTTGCGAATTTCTTCACGGAAAACGTTACGGAAACGTTTCGGAAGCGCCTCGGCTTAGATTTTCTTCACGGAAACAATTTTTCCAAGCAAATTCGAAAGAGAGAGAAGTGCCTAAGGGGCTGAACCCTTTTCTTCTTCACTTCCTCCCCTATTTATAGCAAAATAGGGGAGATGGTTGCCGCCCAGCTCGCCCAGGCGAGCCAGGTTGCTTCCTCTAGAAGCAACAACCTTCTGGAGGAATCTTCTGGAGGGCCCAAGTGGGCCTGGTTGCTATTTGCACCCCCATTTTTACTAAGTACACCCCCTCTACTTTTTTTGGTGATTCTTTTTTCGTAAAGTTACGGAAACTTACGAATTTCGTAACGATACTTGTTTTCTTTCCGTAATGTTACAGAACCTTGTGGATTACATAATCATCCCCTTTTTGACTTACGGAATGTTACGGAACCTCACTAACTGCGCAACGATGCTTCCATTTGATTTCCGGTGTGTCACGGAACCTTACAGATTGTGCATCAATATATTTTTTTGGTTTTCCGGCATGTCCTGGAATTTCACAAATTGCCTAATGATGGGTGCCAAGCACCTCACAAGGACCAAAGAAAAGTCGTATGTCATCAAGCAAAGGTCCCTGGACGAAATTAGGGTATAACAGTTGCCCCTCTTTACTTGTCTTTTATTGGAGATAAAAGGAAAGTAAAGATAAGACACTAATTTCGTTCCTCTCGATTTGACGAGAGTCGCGGGTGACCATAAAATTTCCGCATGCAAATGACTTGTTGTTCCCGAGGGAACAAAAGGTGCAGAAGACGATGTCAGTCTCTGCATGCTATCAAGCGTTCTGTCTTACAGATAACAAAAGAATGTTTATACGGATAACCACTCGGGTATTTCCGCCCGTCAGCGTGACTCAAAAGTCAGTATGACAGATCTTGTGAGTGCGGAAGATGATGTAAATCTCCGCGTGTCAACGGGCTTGTCGGCTGCGATTGACGAAGGGTGCAGAATGACCAAATTTTGTCTCTGCGCGCCATCGGACACGACTGTGTCTGAATGGCAAAGGGGTGCGGAATGACCAAATTTTGTCTCTGCGCGCCATCGGACACGGCTGTGTCTGAATGGCAAAGGGGTGCGGAATGACCAAATTTTGTCTCCGCATGTCATCGGGCCCGCCGCCTCTGGATGACAAAGGGTGCAGAATGACCAATTTTTGTCTCTGCGCGCCATCGGACACGGCTGTGTCTGAATGGCAAAGGGGTGCGGAATGACCAAATTTTGTCTCCGCATGTCATCGGGCCCGTCGCCTCTGGATGACAAAGGGTGCAGAATGACCAATTTTTGTCTCTGCGTGCTATCAGGCTTTTCGTCTTACAGATAGCAAAAAAGAATTTATACGGATAACCACTCGGGTATTTCCGCCCGTCAGCGTGACTCAAAAGTCAGTATGACAGATCTTGTGAAGGTGGCCGACAAAAGCGAGGCTCTTGCTCCTACGTATCCTCCAATGAGGAACTTAGACCTACGTAGTTCTTGATAACTTGTGAGACTTGAAAAGTCTCCATCGGAAGATGCTGACATCTCCAGAAAGGGTGCAGATTACCACATTGGCCTCTGCTCGTCAATCACACTTGGGGTCACTGAATGACGAGGTGCGGATAACCGTAAGGTGTCTCCGCGGGCTACCAGCTCTTGGGTCATGACAACAAAAGGTGGTGTGGTCGACAAAAGCGAGGCTCTTGCTCCTACGTATCCTCAAATGAGGAACTCAAACCTACATAGTTCTGGATAACTTGTGAGACTTGAAAAAGTCTCGGTGTTTTCTCCACTAAAATGCAAACATGTTTTAGCAAAGAGACAAATATTCCAACCGATTAGAGCAGCATATGCTTTTTTGAGTGACAATCAATGTGTCTACCAGGGAAGGAGAGTCTGCTGATTGAATCCCCCATAACGATAAATGAGATTTTGGGTGTTAGCATTTTGTTTCTAAATGACCATTTAGAGGAAACACTGGGTTCGACAAAACAGAAGAAATCCACTCAAAGTGTATCAATCTTGCACAGGTAAGTGTTTTATCCTAATTCCGAACCATAGATATGTCATGACTTGACTATGCAAATTATTTCCTATCAAATCAAAAATTACATGCGTGATCATGGATCAATAGGACTTCCCTTGGGAATGGGTTCTTTTGGTGGGTTTTTCGGCTTTTGTGTGTTTTTTTGGCTTTTTTTGTGTTTTTTTGGATTTTTTCCTTTTCTGTTTTGGTTTAATACGGGGCGAAAAGGTCGCTAGCGCACAAGATTTTGGTTGGCAATTAAAGGGGGAAGATCATTTTAGGTCGTGGTTTCCTTTCCTTCTTTTTGTTCATTTGGTGACAATTCTGTATTGTTCAGATATTGTCCGGTCCAAAGACCTTTCTGCATATTTCTTCTGTTTTCTTTGATCGGGGACTTTCTTCCCTTTCTTCTTCTTTTTTTCTTTCTCCCATTCTTTGATTAGGAATTTTCTTTCTTTTCTTTTACTTTTTGATTGGAAATTTTCCTTCTTTCCCTTTTCTTGCTTCCGAGGGTAAGGATTATGGTGAGTCAGGATTTCGGCTCAAGACTTGTAGAATGGCTAGACATGATACATGTCAGGGTTTGGTTTGGTTCAAGGATAAAAGGTATGCCCCACATTATTTCCATGACACAAATGCAAAAATGATGATTTGGAAATTTTATGCAAAACTGGTCATGCATGCACCTATGTGGACGCTCAAGTGTCAAATTTTTATGGTCATGTGATGCTAGGGTTCAAGATTCATTTCCTCTATTTTAAATCAACCCAATGTTTCCAAAATATGTTCTTTTATCAATTTGTGCATGCACCTATGTGGACGCTCAAGTGTCAAATTTTTATGGTCATGTGATGCTAGGGTTCAAGATTCATTTCCTCTATTTTAAATCAACCCAATGTTTCCAAAATATGTTCTTTTATCAATTTGTGCATTCATCCGAGTCCATTTCGGGCGTCCGGGGAAATTTCACAGCATTCACCCTTCAGGTGTAGACACATTTTCCAAAAATTGGTTATGATCAATGAATTTTTTTCAAAGAAAAGTTGGAAATCATCTCTTTTCAAAAGCATGTCGGTTTTTCAGCTAGACAACTTATTTTTCTCTTTTTCCCATTTTTTCCTTACTTGCTTTCTTTTTCCTTATTTGCTCTCTTTTTCTTTACTTGCTCTCTTCTTTTCTCATTTGCTCTCTTTTCCCTTTCATTTTTTTTCTTTTCTATTTTTATTTTTATCATGATTTTTGTTTGTTTTACATATATATTTTTGGACGATGTTCCTAAACGAATAACTCTACACGATTCCAGAATTTCAAACATCATCGATAGTAATGATACATAAACACTAACGCAACAATCCAAATAAAAATGTATGCGCTGTACAAATGACAATCGAAACAACAAAAACAAACATTAGTCTCTCAAGTCAAAACAATAACATAACATAAAATTGATAAAAGAAATATGAAAGAAAACATGAATCTTGGGGATCTCCCAGTCATGTATCTCCACTCCCTCCCAAGAAGTCAAGCAAATCGGCCATCTCCTCGTCCTCGTGGGCCTCTTCTCCATCGCCGGGAGCTTCTGGGGGTGCCTCTCCTGCTTGGGCCTCGGGCCAATCTCCGGGCCATGCAACCTCTGCCCTGAACTGGTCTAGAGTAGGGCATGAAAAAGAAGCGAAGCCCTGGCTCTGCATGCTAAGGCTCATCTGGTACAGACAATCATGGGTCTGTACATGTGCTCGGTGGTTGGCCGCCTGCTGGCGAACCAAATGCCGTAAATACTGCTCCATGTCAAATGCCCCAGCCTGGCCAGCCTGATGAGGTGGTGGTGGCACGCCCGCGGCCTATGGAGCATCACCCTGAGCCTGTCTCTGGGTACAGTACTTCTCAATAAAAGCCCGGGTGATGGGCGGCCAAATTACCTTGGTAGGTGCAACGGGGACTCCAAATGACTGGCAGAGTCCTGTGATCAGTGCGGGAAATCCCAGGGCCCTGTTGGACTTATCTGGGTCCAAAGGGTGCCTAGTAGGCGCCATACCTGCAAAAATATAAATGGCATCAGCGATTAACTGAGCCACATGGACGCTCATCCGCGTCAGGATAGCGTACACCAGCTGACACTTCGGCAGGGGGAGGTCGGAATTATGATCGCTGGGCAGGATGTTGCTGAGGAGCAACGTCATCCATATCTGGGTCAGGGTGGTCATGTTGGTGCACATGATTCGCACTCGCCTCCCTGCAGCAGTCCGGGCAAAATCCTGCCCCGGTATACATAGCAGCTGGGCGATGGCCTCCTCATCGAACCCATCAGACCAGTTCCTCCTCTGGCCATACTCACATTCCTGGCCCTCTTCCAACACCAACGGATATCCCAGGAGCTGGCCGATAGCGTCGGCATCAAACGGGATCCACTAACCCCTTACCCAGGATCTCATGTCACGCACGCCCTCCTCTGTTGGCCAAGCATTGGCATAAAACTCAAGGACTATTTCTGGATCGAACTTGGCCATGGGAGTAACCAGTGATGTCCACCGCCGGCGCCCTATTTCCTCCTGGAAATCAGTATACTCGTCGTCCCTGAGCTGGACGCGTCGCTCTCGGAGAAACGACCATCCCTTGATGGCCTCGAAGCGCTGCTGGTGTACAGCGCTCCTAAAGCGGTGACTGTCATACTTAGGAGCGGAACTAGTCCCTTCGGCCGCCTTGTCCTTCTGGACCTCTTTGAGGCAAGCTTCCTCGGGGCCATTCCTGCGAAGGAAAACATTTGGAAAGTTAGTTTTACCAAGAAATGCTACCCTTAAAACAAAAATGGCATACAACCTCCTCCAATAAATACAAACATCAATGTAAATTTAGAGCAAGCTTATGCGCATATTTCCTTACGAACATTCACTCGCACAAGATATTCTTCTAACTAAGAAAAATGCACCCATGCACAATCAAGGCACTTTCGTTACCTACATTATTTGTATGTACTTCCAAGGTGTACTACCTACACCACATGCATTTCCTTGGCTAAATTTACATACATGCATGCTCAAAGCCTCTTGGCTACCAAAAGTTGCACACATGCAAACTTTATGATGAATCTTGGCTATCTACACAATAAGGTGCTACATTTCATGCTTTATTCAAGTGTTTTTACTACCAAAAGCCGCATGCAAATTCAAGTATATTTTCTTTTGCCGACTAAAATTGTATTCAAATTAAAAGGTGTTTTTGTAAGGTATTTTCTTTACATAACATGCAACATATTTATATATTTTTGTGAGACATTTTGACTACCAAAAATTATATGTACATACATCCAAGTATTTAGCTACCACATCCAAAGTGTAAATTGCCAAAGGTATTTTGCTACCTATTCTAAACCTAAACATTTATGATGAGCAAAATTCCTAAGCATCTAGGCGTAGGGAAATTATTGTAGCGTGGCTCATAGCTGATTGCTGGCCAAAAAGAGTAACTTTACCCAACATGCACCTCCTCTTGTGTTCTTTTGCATAAAAACTTTGGTTCCTAGGCCTAGGATATATGTGGGGCAATTACTCTAGCCTTTTTCGGGAATGAATGCATGTCCCAAAAAATAGAAAATATGTGCAAACCAAAATGCCCCATGGGTTGTTTCCTTACAAAAGTCACGCGCTAATGCCATTGAGGCATTTCACCGAACACTTGGTGGGCGCGTGTTTAGGTATCAATAGCAAGAGAACGGGGACAATGTGGCATGTCCCATTGTTTCAAAATGCATTATAGGCCTAGGGCCATCCCATACAAACCCCCAATCCAACCCAATCAAGCAAGAAAACAAACCAAAATTGCCCCACATATTTGAGCACATTCCCACATTTTAGAGTACCAAAAGGAGATCAAAATACGCCAATGAAAAGCTAGAAAGCTTAGGGATAGAATACTTACTTGTTTGTGATGAACAAAAGCGCGAAACGGAATCAAAAAATGCGAAAAATGATGACCCTAGGGCTGCAAACTCGTAAATCCCGTGGGTATGGCTTTTGAAAGGGGGGAAAAGAGGTTTTTGAATGCAAAAACGTCCCCCCTTTCGTCATTCTTATAATTTGATGCAGGGATGGCTCGCCCAGGCGAGCTAACCTGCATTTTTTTTTTGAGAGGAATATTAACCATGTCCCCTCCTTCCTTATGGTTTAGCGTCTTGCTTAACTTGAACTTACTTAAGTTAGAGTTAGGCGTTGATTACTTATTTTTAAAACAAACAAACAGTAAGACAACTGCGAATACAAAGGATACGGGGCTGCCTTGCAGCGACGTTTTCTGCTTGTCTAGCACAGAGAAAGGGCAACGATCAGTCGGTCGTGACCCCATCCCCACTTGCATCCGTTCTTAAGTACCTGCAAGTAATAAACAAACAGGTTCGGCCAATCTTGACCGCGTCATTGTCTTACCTTGATTGGTTTCTGCTGTCCACATTTGGTCCTCACCCCGGAAGGTAGCTCAAGATGATCCTGCCCCTGTCTTACCACAACAATATGCATGCGTATGCGTATGCATGAATGTTTTCAAACGCAGCGAATCTTAGCAAAAGTTGGTTTAGGTTCAATTTTAATTAAGCGCTTGGGGCATCCCACGAACTGAGCGGAAGGGCTCAGGTGATCACAAATCAAATGCAAGGTTTGAAACCAACGTGAGGACTAAAGCCTCGAATCCACGTTCATTTCTTTGAAAGATTGTAACGAGAGATACAACAGACGGGAAATCCCTGGGGGAAATCCAGAAAACGCATAAAGATAATGAACATGCAGCGACATCCTTAATTGCCCCAGCTTCTAAGCATAATATCGCTTGACAACATCAGAATTCACGGGTGAAGGTAACTCTTCACCATCCATGTTGGTAAGCACCAGGGCTCCTCCGGAGAAAGCCCTCTTCACAACAAAAGGCCCTTCGTAGTTCGGGGCCCATTTCCCTCGATTGTCCTTGACAGCATGGGACATTTTCTTTAGCACAAGGTCTCCCTCATGGAACTTGCGCAAACGTACTTTCTTGTCGAATGCATTCTTCATTCTTTGCTGGTATAAGCGCCCATGACTCATGGCCGTTAAGCGCTTACCCTCAATGAGGTTGAGCTGGTCATAGCGCGTTTGAGCCCACTCTGATTCCTTTAATCCGGATTCTGCCAAGATCCTTAATGACGGGACTTCCACCTCAAACGGTAACACAGCCTCCATCCCATATACCAATGAGAACGGCGTTGCCCCAGTTGACGTTCGCACTAAAGTTCGGTAACCGTGTAACGCGAATGGGAGCATTTCGTGCCAATCCTTGTATGACACAGTCATCTTTTGGATAATCTTTTTGATATTCTTATTGGTCGCTTCCACGGCTCCATTCATCTTTGGCCGGTAGGGTGTGGAATTGTGATGTTGGATTTTAAACTCCTCGCACATTTCCCCCATCATCTTGTTATTCAGGTTGGTGCCGTTGTCTGTGATAATCTTCCTTGGCAAACCATATCGGCAGATGATCTCTTTCTTAATGAACCTGACCACTACACCCCTCGTGACACTGGTATAGGAAGCCGCCTCGACCCACTTGGTGAAATAATCTATCGCTACGAGGATGAAGCAATGACCATTCGAGGCCTTGGGCTCAATGGCCTCGATGACATCTATTCCCCACATGGAGAAAGGCCAAGGGGCGGACATGACATTCAGAGGATGTGGTGGGGCATTGACATTATCTGCGAACGCTTGACATTTGTGGCATTTCCTCACATGGACATAACAATCACTTTCCATGGTAAGCCAGTAATAACCTGCTCTTAGGATCTTCCTGGCCATAGCATCCCGTTGGCGTGCGTTCCAAACGAGCCCTCATGGACTTCCTTGATCATGTGATTTGCCTCCCTGGCATCCACACACCGTAGGAGTGTCATGTCGTGATTTCTCTTATACAGTATGCTTCCGCTCATGAAGAAACCGGCTGCCAACCTTCTCAATGTCCTCTTATCATTGTCGGCAATCTCGGGCGGGTATTCTTTGCTTACGACATATCGCTTGATGTCGAAATACCAAGGCTTTTCGTCCCGTTCCTCTTCTACTTGGCAACAATGCGCAGGTTTGCCACGACACCAAAATCAATGTAGGGTAGATCCCCGTGCGGTGTTAGCTGGAACATAGACACCAAAGTAGCAAGTGCATCCGCCATTTGATTTTTCTCGTGGGGAACATGATGGAAGGAGATCTCATCAAAGGTCTTAGCCAATTCCTTGATATAGGCTTTGTAGGGTATCAGCTTGGGATCTCTAGTTTCCCATTCCCCTCTCAGCTGATGGATTACCAATGCCGAGTCGCCGTACACCTTGAGTAGTTTGACATTGGAGTCAATCGCTGCCTGGACGGCTAGGGCACATGCTTCATATTCGGCCATGTTGTTGGTGCAGTCGAATCCTAGCCTGGCTGTGAAGGGTACACATTGATTGTCCGGAGAGACCAATACTGCCTCAATGCCATGGCCTAGAATGTTTGACGCTCCGTCAAACCATACGATCCATTTATCCCGATCTTCGTCCAATTTTTCCTCAAACAAGGCCAATACTTAGGTAGTAAACAGCGCGCTCTTTCTTTCCGGATTCGTCGTGTTGACCGAGCATACACCCCATTGACTCGTCTAAGATTGTCATGTACAAGATGAGAGACCTTCCAGGTACTGGTGGCATAAGCACGAGAGGATTCATAAGGCACTTCTTGATCCTTCCAAAAGCCTCTTGGCAATCCTCATTCCAGCGATCAGTTTGGTTTTTGCGTAAGAGTTTGAACAACAGCTCACAAATGGCGGTGAGCTGCGATATGAATCTGGCAATATAATTCAAGCGTCCCAGGAAACCTCGGACTTGCCTCTCTGTACGGGGTTCTGGCATCTCAAGGATAGCCTTCACCTTTTCGGGGTCTACCTCTATCCCTTTCTGGCTTACAATGAAACCAAGCAATTTCCCTGATTTGACCCCAAAGGTACACTTAGCGGGGTTCAACCTTAATTGATATTTCTTAAGCCTTTCGAACAACTTCCGCAGGTTGACAAGGTGTTCTTCCTCGGATTTAGATTTAGCAATTATGTCGTCCACGTAGACCTCGATCTCTTGATGCATCATATCATGGAACAAAGCTACCATGGCCCGTTGATAAGTTGCCCCGGCATTCTTGAGTCCAAAGGACATCACCTTATAACAGAACGTCCCCCACAGGGTGACGAAAGTAGTCTTTTCCATATCCTCGGGCGCCATCTTTATCTGATTGTAACCAGAGAAACCGTCCATGAAGGAAAATAAAGCGAAATTGGCCGTGTTATCTACGAGGATATTGATGTGTGGTAAAGGAAAATTGTCCTTGGGACTGGCCCGATTCAGGTCCCGATAATCCACACACATTCGTACTTTCCCATCTTTCTTAGGGACCGGTACGATGTTGGCAACCCACTCTGGATACCGAGCGACGGCCAGAAATCCAGCGTCAAATTGCTTCTTCACTTCTTCTTTTATCTTCAAGGATGTTTCGGGCTTCATCCTTCTCAGTTTCTGTTTTACCGGGGAACACTCGGGATTTAGAGGTAATCGGTGCTGTACAATGTCAGAACTCAAACCGGGCATATCTTGGTATGACCAAGCAAAGATGTCTTGGTAGTCCTTTAGCAGGATTATTAATTCCTCACGGATAGGTGCGGTAATACCTGTACCTATCTTTACTTCCCTTTTTCCACTGCCAATTCCTAAGTCTACCAGCTCTGTTTCTTCTTGATGAGGTCCCATTTCTTGGTCCTCATGGGCGACCATTCTTTCTAATTCTGGGGGAAGTCCCACATCCTCGTTTCTTTCATCTTCCGTTTGACTCATTTCTTGCTCGAAGTCGATAGGCGGGTCCCAGGTATTAGTACCTTCGGGGGACTCGTCATCGGATCTGCCGTTTCAGAAAAAGAAGTAAACATGCAAATGAATGAGAATGGGTAGAGACATAGGAACAGATGAAGAAAGATCCTTGTATTCAAAAACAAAAGACACAAAGCCTTAACAAAAGGAAAAACTCTAAAGCCTAGGCCCAACTATAGAGCTTTTAAAACCGTAAAGGTTTACATTATGCTCGTTGCGTAAATGCCGGGGCGTTCCTCCACTCGCCAATTTCCCAGCTGGAAATCAGGAGGGCATGGTCGTACCAAATCCAATGTACTCGGAACATCATCTTCGCATATTGCGACCACTTGACCTTTGTCTTCCAGACCCGCGCTTATAAAGCTTCTGCTTATGTGGCAGGGCGGGCTTCCCTCACTTTCTTGTCTCCAACGCGAGCTTTGACCACTGCTCTTCCTTCCCGCGATGCTTCTTTTCATATCCGCCTGAGTGGGCTTATAGCCTAAACCATACTTCCCACGATTTCCTTTGGCATTTATCAGGCTAGTTATGCCGCCGTTGTCTTTGCCTAAACCCATTCCGGGTTCGTAACCGTTCCCCAACATAACTCGGGCCATCATTACTGCTGCATCGGACAGGCAAGGCTGCCCAGAGAAGGAGTCCATAGAGGAAATGCTTACCACCTCAAAAGACTGGAAAGCGGTTTCTAACGATTCCTCTGCGGCTTCCACATAAGGCATAGAGGATGGGCAACTCACCAAGATGTCTTCCTCGCCTGACACGATGACCAAATGCCCCTCCACTACGAATTTTAACTTTTGGTGGAGTGTAGAGGGCACAACTCCCACTGAGTGGATCCACGGGCGCCCCAATAGACAGCTGTAGGGGGGGTTAATATCCATTATTTGGAAGGTGACTTGACAGGTGTGAGGGCCTATTTGTACTGGGAGATCGATCTCTCCCCTAACCTCTCGGCGAGTGCCGTCGAAGGCACGAACCACCATTGAACTCGGCTTTAAGTGGGAAGCATTGAATGGTAATTTCTCCAAAGTGCTCTTAGGCATCACGTTTAAACTGGAACCATTATCGATGAGCACCTTGGCTACGATATGGTCCATACACTTGACTGATACGTGTAAAGCCTTATTATGCCCTCTCCCCTCGGCGGGGATTTCTTCTTTGGCGAAGGCAAGATAGTTGTTGGCAGTGATATTGTTGACCAGTCCTCCGAAACCTTCTACCGAGATATCTTGGGCCACATGGGCCTCGTTCAGAACTTTTACTAGCAGAGCCCGATGAGGCTCGGAGCTCATAAGTAACTCCAACAGCGAGACCCTGGCCGGGGTTTTGTTGAGCTGTTCGATAACCTTGAATTCGCTCTGCTGAATTATACGGAGGAACTCGCTGTCTTCCTCTAGCGACACCTCCTTTTTACCATCCTTTTTCTCCGGGAGGCCCTTTGCCGGAATATCTTTATTCGAAGCGTGGGGTGCTTCGCCATCTTGTTCCTCCACCACTTTTCCTTTTCCCTTGACGTCCGCGGGTTGGACTGGTAGGTCCGGAGGCGCGAACACACGACCACTACGGGTCACACCACTCAGTCCCGTGATATTTGTTACTTTAGCTGACAACGAGCAGACGTCGGTGGCTTCTTCTTCCTTCTCCCTCGGAGGTGTATAATATCTCCATGGGACTGCGTGGCTATTTTGGTACGGGAAAGGAACAGGTTTGGCTACTAAGAGGTGTCCGGGCTTTTGCGAAGCTGCGCTTTTAGTGAAGTATATCACCAAGGGTTTGGGCTTCGCAACACTGCTCCCATTCGTGGACTGCATGCATATATGCTGCTCTTCTTTTCCTTCACTGTCGACTTCCAGTCGACCTTGATCTATCATCCGCTGTAACAACTCCTCTACTCCCAAACACGTCTCCATGTCATGCAGCTCGCCGGAATGTAGCAAACAGGAATCCTCCTTACACCCACTATGGGGAATCACACCTCCCTTTTGTAGGGCCTCGAAGATAAACCTCCTAGGGGTTGCCACATCCCTTAAAGGTTTAGACTTGCGCGGTCTATCGGACTCAACGACGTTAATTGCTCCCCCTCCATGATTGGCGAGCGGGTTGGTTCTCACATTGGGCCGATCCTCTTGGAAGGTCAGCCATCCAGCATCCATCAAATGTTGGACCTTGTATTTAAGGGCCAAGCATTTTTCAACGGAATGTCCCGAGACACCCCCATGGTACTTGCAAGTTGCATTAGGGTCATACCACTTTGGGAAAGGGGGTTGGAGGACCCTTCAGGGAGTTACCACGGCCAAATGATTGGCGATGAGGGATGGCAAGAGGTCTTCGTACGTCATTGGGAGTGGGGTGAATTCTTGAAATGGCCTCAGAGGGAAGTTCCTTGTCGTGTTGGAATTACCGGCCGGGCGAGTCGTGTTCGGAGTTGGAACTTGGGGAGCTTCCCTCTGGGTGGGTGCCTTAGGCTGCATGGGTGTTGAACTAGAGGCATTCCCGGTATGAGCTGAGAAGCTCGGGTGATGTTGCGCGTACTGATGGGTACCATGAGGTGTTTGCTGGGGTTTGACCCACGCGGGTGTTGAAGAGACGGCATGGGCATCTCCTTCCTTCCTTTTTTCCCCTGTTGCCCCGATTCTTTTGGCATTCGCACTCGTGGAGGAAACGTAATCAAACTTTCCTCTTTTCAATCCTACCTCGATTCTTTCCCCGGCTAATACTAGGTCCGCGAAGCTGGACGGCATGTAACCTACTAGCTTCTCATAGTAGAACACTGGTAGAGTGTCTACCATCATGGTGATCATCTCTCTCTCAACCATGGGAGGAGCTACTTGTGCCGCCAAATCTCTCCACCGCTGCGCATATTCTTTAAAGGTTTCACCCTCTTTCTTGAACATATTCTGTAGTTGAGTGCGGTCGGGAGCCATATCAGAATTGTACTGATATTGCCTTAGGAAGGCAGTAATCAGATCCTTCCAAGTACGGATACGGGAAGCTTCCAAATTAGTGTACCAAACCACTGCGGCTCCAGCCAAACTATCTTGAAAGAAGTGTATTAATAGCTTCTCATCCTTAGAGTGTGCGCCCATCTTGCGGCAGTACATCTTGAGATGGTTTTTGGGACAAGTCGTCCCTTTATACTTGTCGAAGTCCGGCACTTTGAACTTCGGGGGGATAACAACATCGGGTACTAAGCAAAGATCCGTCATGTCTGCGAACGGATAGTCCCCAAATCCTTCCACGGCCCTCAATCTTTCCTCAAGGAGATCGAGCTTCCTCCTTTCTTCAGTTGCCGGGGACGGTCCTTCCGTGGGCAAAACTATTGGTTGCGTCGCGATGTTGGGTTGAGGCAACGTACTGGGTGCCGGCCCTTCGGGGATCGGGGGATAGAACTCGACATCCCTTCGAGCGTAGTCTTGAGGGTCTTTGTGGCCTTCTTCGGGCTGTTGAGGAGGCTCTCTTTCAAGGACGGGAGAAGCAATATGGCCCGCATCGTCTTGCAAGACGGGTGGTGAGTAGTTGGGCGGCAATCCATAAGGGTAAGCCGCTCGGTTGTATCCCAGGTGAGGGCTGCCATCGTGCCCCAGTGTGTCCCTTCCCCGTCCTACTACGTTTGAGGGAGGATGGTGCGCAGTTGCCAAGAGAGTTGGGTCTGCTTCGGCAGCCGAACTGACAGCGGCAGCGGTGGCCGCGTTCTTCTCCATGAGCTGCCTCATACCTAACATGGCCTCCATCATGGAGGCCATTTGTTCTTTCAGAGCCGACATGTCGGCTTTCATCTGTTCCTGTGTCTCCTCTTGATCACCCATCGTTTTAGATTTGGATCTGGTGCGATAGGGATGCCTTGTGGCGCGTTTAGTTATGGTGTTTTTCCCTAAAAAACCAAACGTGAGGAGTGGGTAAAGAAAGAAAGAAAATGCATGCTAGAGATGAAATGTAGGAGTGATTTGATTTGCACAAGCTTTTTGGAGTAGAAACATGGGACCAACTCATTTTATTTCAAAAAGAAAGTCGTATCTAGTCAAGGTCTGAGAGACCATACAAGTTTCCTAACAATTTCTAATTATGTGGGCCATTAAGTCTATCATATGCTGACAATAGCCGAGAAGCCCATGAATCTCTTCGGGGGCGGAGTAGGTGTCCGCCATCGCCTTGGCCTTGGCTAACAAGCGGGGAAGTTCTTGACTCCCGTTCAAGGTAAGAGCAAACCGATCCATCCACATGGTTGCCTCTTGGTGTAAAGAGTCGATCACCCTTCCTCTAGCCTCTTTTTCTGCGTATACTTGAGCATACTCGTCCGCGATCCTATGCTCGTGGGCCGTGGCTAGACCTAACTCTTCTTGGTACTTGGCGATGATAGCTAGCTTGTTGGTCCCCGTCTCGCATAAACGCTGAGACAAGCTTCTTTTGGACCTTGAACAAGCAACTAACTCCTCTTTCAGAACCATGCTATGTGCTCGTGACTGGTCCCTCTCTTCCCTTCGCAGCTTGAGTTCACTATTGCTACCCCATAGAGCTCCGCGAAATTTATTCCGGCCATACTCTTCCTTGCGAGCCCTCTTGGTCTCTTGTTCAAGGGCCCTTGGGGTAGTTGCATTCTCTTCCTGTAACCCGGCACACTCCTTCCGAATGTGTGTAGCGGCCAACTTGAACTTCTCCTTGGCAAGTTTCGCCTTTCCTAACTCGCTTTTGAGAGCTTGGACTTCTTCGTCCTCTTCCGGTGCCTCAAAACTCTCTTCGCTGATGACTTTTAACTTGGCGAGCCAATCTAAACCTCGTATATGAACTTTCAGCCATTCATGGTAGCCACCAATGATGCCATTACGAATGCCTCTAAGTTCTTGATCTTTCCTTAACGGGGTTTCCCATGCCTTGTGGATTCTTTGTATAGCCTTGAAATTTTGTGCGCCGAAATCCCTTACAAGGAAAGGAGACATGCTTTCTTCCGTCGGTGCTCCCCTCATGGGGTACCCTAGTTGTCTTATAGCGAGCGCGGGATTGTAGTTAATACAACCCCTCGTTCCTACCAGCGGAATGTTTGGGTATCCTCCACATGAGAAAAGGACTTCTTCTTTTCCTTCCTTCCATCGGGGGAACCAATTGATTGTTCTACCTCCTATCCCAGCCAAGAGCTGGTCCCAATCTATTCTCCTCTTTCCAGTACACGAGCGATGGCTCAGGAGCGGACATGGATGTCTTGTGTCTTGTTGGAACAAGTGCGAAACCAACCAAACACAGAGGGCGGGCAAGCAACAGATGATCCGTGCGCTACTCTTTTCGCACCTTCGGTCAAATGTGTCAAATAGATCTGCCAAGACAGCTACCACCGGACTTTCCTTGCTATGGTGGTATGCAAGGAAAGCGTCGATTGCTGCTAGGTCCACCAAACCATCCACGTTTGGAAAGAGGACGACCCCAAAAATTAGCAAAGCTAACACATCCATAAATGGGACCCAATCTCCTTGATTGGCCATACCCCTCGCCTTGTCTTCTAGGTACCCCCGTGGTAGGCCCGCTATGCCGTTCCGAGTCTGTTTTATGCGGTCCGAACCTCTTGCTGAATCCTTGACCACAGTTGCAATTCTGCTCAAAGAGGGGAGACACCCGGTGGAAAGATATGGTTTTCTTCCCCCGAGAAGACATCCTAGAATTTCCTCAAATTCTTCAATGGTTGGTACTAATTGGAAGTCTCCGAATGTGAAGCACCTCAAAGGCTGGTCGTAGTATTGGGTGAGTGATGCAATGGCTTCTATGGACACCTCTGCTATGGTCAACTCTAAGATCTTTCCGTAAGTCTTGCGGAAGGCTTGCATTTGGAGAGGTTCCATCAACCGCCCTAATTCCTTGATGTTGGTGGTATCTAGGCTTTTAACCTTGACTTGGTAGAACCTCTTACCGGTTTGATTTGTTCCCATGCTTACTAAAGTGAGACAAAAGCTGGTGCAAATCAAAACTCCGATATCTCATGGGTGGGATGGATGAATGCATGAAGGAATGCATATGACACAGATGCAATCTAGGAATGCGGGGGCCCGAGGAATTGTCTCCTTCTTAGATACAACGTCTAGGGGTAGCAAAGTGCCCCAACATACGTTTTTAAGAAGGCGACACGGACCCTCCGTTGGTTTGTTTACAGAGGGGATCAAGAGAGAACCCATATGCGATGCATATGCAAAAGACGCAATACGGGAATGTACATAGTATGACAATATTCACTGAACATAAGCAAAAGGGTATATGATAATTATGCATGGCAGTGTGAAAAATGGCACGCAACGTGTTTGCTCCGTGCCCCTATTTAAGGGACCTATAAGGGAGAGAACTAACTAGGCATTTAGTGATAACCCCCAAGGTAGTCATATCTCTTTTGATAGTTTCTAGAGGTATCATTCTCTTCGAAGAACATATTGCAGCAGTAGGGACTACTAGCAACAATAAGTTTTCAAAGAGAAAAGCTCTAGATGAGGGTTCACTGTAATCAAGCAAGTCGGAGACCTAGCATGATCACAGATTCACCTCCGCTCCTTATGTTCCCATGAACCCGGGTATAGGGCCCTTTTTCACTCATAGTGTGTGCAAATAGTGTTGGTGTTTGTGTGCATCAAATGAATAAATATTTACCGCATGCATACATTTTAAAACGCACTAAAAGCAACAAAGAGTTTATATACACAAGAACATAATGAAGGGAAACCAACAAAGGGATAAGTCATGGTAAAACATTGCACAAGATTAAATGGCCTAACTCTCTAAAAACAGTCCCCAGTGGAGTCGCCAACTGTCGCAACCTACCCTTCGGCAGGAGGGCGACGCGAGACTCGCGGGATGCGTGTTCCACGAAAGGAATACGCGCGGAGTCGCCACCAACGTTTATTTGAGGAAAACTTCGGAAAAACCGGAAAAGACGCGATCTACGAACTTTAAGTGAAAGGTTCGGGAGTTGTATTTACGCACGGGGAAGGTATTAGCACCCCACACGTCCGTCCCAAGGGACGGCAGCCTTTGATCGAATGTGCAAACATGACTTTGATTTTTATGTTCCCTTTTATGTCCTTATATCCTTTATACCCTTTTTATATTTTTCCTTTTTTGTGGTCGACAAGGGTGTTTCCCTTTGCTCCTACATATTCCTCAATTTGCGATGAGGAAATCAGACCTACGTAGTTCTTTCTTATCAAGTGATTCTTTTTTACTTAAGAGGTGATCATTTTAAGGCGTTGGACCTTAAAAATGATCCATTTTACTTAGTAAGAAATTGAAATGACAAACTTCATAAACCTATTTTTATGGACGAGCTTGACTAGGCGAGTTGATTTTAGCCTTAGTTTCACTTTAGTTATTAGTCAATTCGGTTAAGAATGAGAAATCCCAAAGAGAAAACGTCCGATTGATTTTCCGCTTTATTTTACTAAAAAAGATGTTTTTTGATTATTATATTATTTTTTACCTCTTTTTTATTTCCAACGTGGTTACGGCACGACCGAACGGTCGGAATTTATTTTAACCGAAGTTAACGGATAATACAATTCAAACGATCGGTGGAAATTTATTTTATTTTTAAGTTAAGCGAGAAATGACTTAAGTAAAATGGCTTAAGCACGTCAAAAGGGGGTATAAAAAGTAAATGAAATGAGAATAAAAATACACGAAACACAATGTGGACCACCATGGGTACATAGAATGAATCGAAAAGCTTGGTTCGAGGTACTTACCCGTTGAAGATCGAAGAACGATGAAGAACGAATGAAGAACGTCGAAGAACGGTTGAAACCTTTGCGAAATTCTTCACGGAAAACGTTACGGAAACGTTTCGGAAGCGCCTCGGCTTAGATTTTCTTCACGGAAACAATTTTTCCAAGCAAATTCAAAAGAGAGAGAAGTGCCTAAGGGGCTGAACCCTTTTCTTCTTCACTTCCTCCCCTATTTATAGCAAAATAGGGGACATGGTTGCCGCCCAGCTTGCCCAGGCGAGCCAGGTTGCTTCCTCTAGAAGCAACAGCCTTCTGGAGGAATCTTCTGGAGGGCCCAAGTGGGCCTGGTTGCTATTTGCACCCCCATTTTTACTAAGTACACCCCCTCTACTTTTTTTGGTGATTCTTTTTTCGTAAAGTTACGGAAACTTACGAATTTCGTAACGATACTTGTTTTCTTTCCGTAATGTTACAGAACCTTGTGGATTACATAATCATCCCCTTTTTGACTTACGGAATGTTACGGAACCTCACTAACTGCGCAACGATGCTTCCATTTGATTTCCGGTGTGTCACGGAACCTTACAGATTGTGCATCAATATATTTTTTTGGTTTTCCGGCATGTCCTGGAATTTCACAAATTGCCTAATGATGGGTGCCAAGCACCTCACAAGGACCAAAGAAAAGTCGTATGTCATCAAGCAAAGGTCCCCGGACGAAATTAGGGTATGACACCTGCGAGGACAAACATTTGGAAAGTTAGTTTACGAGAAATATACCAATCATTACAAACAAGAGCCAAACAACACTTCATATGGCACGAGTGTCAACATGCACTTTATAAAATAATCATATCGGGGCCGTGCTATTTTATGGCACATATGCATTTGCACACATAAAAATTTGGTGAGAGGCATTTTATGACACACATCTATGTACATATTTTTTTGACAAACCTAAAACCAAAGTGAGGACTGAAGCCTCAGACCCATGTTCTCTTCTTTTAAAGAACTGTGACGAGACAATTACAGCGGACAGGAATCCCTGGAGGAAACCAAGAAGAACAAAAACACAAAAATAAAAAGAACATGTAGCGGTTTCCTCAATTGCCCCAGATTTCAAGCGTAATATCGCTTAATGACATCGGAGTTCATGGGCGAGGGTAGCTCCTCGCCATCCATGTTGGTGAGCACCAGAGCCCTCCCAGAAAAAGCCCTTTTCACAACGAAAGGTCCTTCATAATTCGGGGCCCACTTCCCTCGATTATCTTTAACAGTGTGGGATATCTTTTTCAGGACAAGGTCCCCCTGATTGAACTTGCGCGGGCGTACCTTCTTGTCGAACGCGTTCTTTATACTTTGTTGATATAGGCGCCCATGGTTCATGGCCATCAAACGCTTACCTTCAATAAGGTTGAGTTGGTCGTAGCGTGTTTGAGCCCACTCTAATTCTTCTAGGCCCGATTCCGCTAGTATCTTCTGGGAAGGGACCTCTACCTCAAATGGGAGTACCGCTTCCATCCCATAAACCAAGGAATACAGCATTGCCCCAGTAGAAGTTCGTACCGAGGTTCGATATCCATGCACGGAAAAAGGCAACATCTCATGCCAATCTTTGTATGACACCGTCATCTTCTGAATAATCTTCTTAATATTTTTATTTGCAGCCTCCACAGCCCCGTTCATCTTTGGCCGATAGGGGGTGGAGTTATGATGCTGGATCTTGAAATCCCCGCACATTTCCTGCATCATTTTGTTATTCAGATTAGTGCCATTGTCGGTAATGATCTTCCTAGGGAGTCCGTATCGACAAATCAGTTCCTTCTTTATGAACCTGACCACCACACTCCTCATGACATTGGTATAAGAAGCCGCTTCGACCCATTTGGTGAAATAATCTATCGCCACGAGAATGAAGCGATGACCGTTCGAAGCTTTGGGTTCGATGGCCCCAATGACATCTATCCCCCACATGGAAAAAGGCCAAGGGGCGGACATGACATTCAGAGGATGTGGCGGAACATTGACATTGTCTACGTACGCTTGACATTTATGGTATTTCCTTACATGGGCGCAGCAATCGCTTTCCATAGTGAGCCAGTAATAACCTGCTCTAAGGATCTTCCTGGCCATAGCATGCCCATTGGCATGTGTCCCAAATGAACCCCCGTGGATTTCCTCAATCATGTAGTTCGCCTCTTTGGCATCTACGCATCGCAGGAGGGTCGTGTCGTGGTTTCGTTTGTATAGGATGGTACCACTCACAAAGAAACCAGTAGCCAATCTCCTTAACATTCTTTTGTCATTGTCGGAAATCCCTGGTGGATATTCTTTGTTCTCGACATACTGTTTGATGTCGAAATACCACGATTTCCCATCTCGCTCTTCCTCTATCACACAACAATGTGCTGGCTTGCCCCGAGATCTGAATTCAATATACGACAGATCCCCATGTGGGGCAAGTTGAAACATGGATGCCAAGGTGGCCAATGCATTAGCCATTTGGTTCTCTTCCCGAGGTATGTGGAGGAAAGAAATGTCGTCAAAGAATTCGACTAACTTCAAGATATGAGTTTGATAGAGTATCAACTTTTGATCCCTAGTTTCCCATTCTCCTCTCAACTGGCATATTACCAAAGCCGAGTCTCCATACACTTTGAGTAGCTTTACGTCAAAATCAATGGCCGCTTGAATCCCAAGGGCGCACGCTTCATATTCGGCCATATTGTTGGTACAATCGAAACCTAGCCTGGCTGTGAAAGGAATACATTGATCATCTGGGGATAGAAGGACCGCCCCTACTCCATGGCCTAAAGCATTAGATGCCCCACCGAAACAAACAATCCATTTGTCTATATCCTCGTGCGTCCGCTTCTCTTCGAATAGGGCCATGATGTCTTCATCCGGGAACTCAGGGTGCATCGGCCGGTAATCTTGGAGGGGTTGTTGGGCCAAATAATCTGCCAAGGCGCTCCCCTTTATCACCTTTTGGGTGACGTACACAATATCGAATTCAGATAGTAGTACCTGTCACCTAGTGATTCGTCCCGTGAGGGCCGGTTTCTCAAAGATGTATTTCACGGGATCCATTTTGGAAATAAGCCACGTGGTATGACTGAGCATGTACTGCCTAAGACGATGTGACGCCCATACCAAGGCACAAAACGTCCTTTCCAACATTGAGTAATTCATCTCACAGGCGGTAAACTTCTTGCTTAAATAGTAAATGGCTTGTTCCTTTTTCCCAGAGTCGTCGTGCTGACCCAACACGCACCCCATAGACTCGTCTAACACAGTCATGTATAGGAAAAGAGGTCTTCCAGTTACAGGTGGCATGAGCACCGGGGGATTCGCAAGGCTCTGTTTGATTTTTTCGAAGGCCTCTTGGCAGTCACTATTCCACAGGACCGCCTGGTTCTTACGCAATAGTTTGAAGATGGGCTCGCAGGTAGGGGTGAGTTGCGAGATAAATCTCGCGATGTAATTCAACCTGCCTAGGAAACCTCAAACCTGCTTCTCCGTGCGTGGTTCTGGCATTTCAAGAATGGCCTTCACTTTCTTGGGATCTATCTCTATCCCTTTCTGGCTCACGAGAAATCCCAATAACTTCCCCGATTTCACCCCGAAGGTGCACTTGGCGGGGTTTAGTTTCAGTTGGTATTTCCGCAGCCTTCCAAACAGCTTACGCAGATTGACGAGGTGTTCATCCTCGGTCCGAGATTTGGCAATCATGTCATCTACATAGACTTCTATCTCTTTATGCATCATGTCATGGAATGTTCCCCATAGGGTGACGAAAGCCATCACTTTGTAGCAGAATGTTCCCCATAGGGTGACGAAAGTAGTCTTCTCCACATCTTCAGGTGCCATCTTTATCTGATTATACCTTGAGAAACCATCCATAAAAGAGAAAAGGGCGAACTTGGCTGTATTATCTACCAGTATATCAATGTGTGGCAAGGGAAAATTGTCTTTAGGACTGGCTCGGTTTAAGTCCCGATAGTCTACGCAGATTCGCACTTTGCCGTCCTTTTTTGGGACTGGGACAATGTTGGCTACCCATTCCGGGTATCGAGCTACAGCCAAGAAACCCGCATCGAACTGCTTTCTTACTTCTTCTTTAATTTTCAAAGACATGTCGGGTCTCATCCTTCGTAGTTTTTGCTTAACCGGGGAAGACCCAGGATTCAATGGCAACTTATGCTGCACAATGTCGAGGTCCAGACCTGGCATGTCTTGGTACGACCATGCGAAGATGTCTTGATATTCCTCAAGAAGGGTTATCAAACCTTGGCGGATAGGTGCGGTCATACCGGTTCCTACTTTCACTTCTTTCTTTCCCTCTCCGGTCTCTAAGTTTATCAGTTCGGTTTCCTCTTGGTGAGGCTTCATTTCGCGTTCTTCCTGAGCGATCAACCTCTCCAACTCTGGTGAAAGGACGTCCTCTTCCTCCTATTCGTTTATTGTTTGACTTACTTCTCGGTCAAAATCGATTATCAAACCCTCGTTGTTAGGATCCTCAAAGAATCGACCCACACATCTATACCATTCAAGACAAAAAACAAAAACATGCAAAATGATATGAGAAAAGGTGGGATCGCAAGAACAGATGAAACAAGATCTCTTTGTTATTTAATAAGGTAGATTTCACAAAACAAAAGAGAAAGGAATCTATAGCCTCTAATTATATTGAATCAGCGGTATAGACTTCCGACTGGCTCATCACGCGCCAGTTCCTCACTTGGGAATTGGGATGGCACGGTCGTACAAAACTTGGCGGATCTTGTGGAGACTCCTCTCCTATTGCCGCCACCTCTTCCTCGAACATTATCCCGACACTTGTGAAACACTGGCTAACATGGCTGGGCCATGCCTTATCTGCCCGGAGTCTTGACGGCGCATTCCTTCTTCCCGGTTTCCCGGGTTCATACCCCAACCCATATTTGTATGGGTTCCCCCTAATGTCGACCACATCGGCATTCCCATGGCTGTCCTTGCCCAGACCCATTCCGGGCTCATAACCGTGCCTGAGCATTACCCGTGCCACCATTAGGGCCACATTAGAAAGACAAGGTAGCAACGGACTCGTTTCCATAGAGGCACAACTCACCACCTCGAAGGATTGGAAAGTTGTTTCGAATGATTCTTCCGCTGCTTCCATATATGGTGCGGAGGAGGGGCAGCTCACCAACATATTTTCTTCGCCTAACACTATCACCAAGAGTCCACCAACCGCGAATTTCAATTTCTGGTGAAGTATCGAAGGGACCACTCCTAGCGCGTGAATCCAGGGTCTCCCCAAAAGGCAGCTGTAGGCGGGATTTATGTCCATCACTTGAAAAACCACATTGCAAGTGTGGGGGCCTATCTGAATGGGGATGTCGATTTCCCCCATCACCTCCCGCCGACTACAATTAAAGGCTCGTACTACCATCGAACTTGGCTTTAGACGTGACACATTAAAAGGAAGTTTCTCCAAGGTGGTCTTTGGCATCACATTCAAACTTGAACCATTGTCGATGAGCACCTTAGCAACGACATGGTCCATGCATCTGATAGACACATGTAGAGCTTTGTTGTGCCCTCTCCCCTCGACAGGAATCTCTTCTTCCGCGAACGCGATATAGTTATTGGTAGTTATATGATTAACAATGCCTTCAAAACCCTCAACTGAGATGTCGTGTGCTACGTGGGCTTCGTTGAGGACGTTTACCAATAGTGCACGATGAGGCTCGGAGTTTATGAGCAGTTTGAGCAAAGAGATCCTTGCCGGAGTTTTATTCAGTTGCTCAACTACTTTAAACTCGCTTTGTTGGATGAGACGAAGAAACTCATGAGCCTCTTCCAAGGTCACCGCCTTTTCTTGAAGACCCTCTTTCTTTTCAACTCCTTTTACCACCGGGGGATCCATTTCTTTTGAGGGGGTGGCCACGTCCGCGGGCTCTTGGATCATGGGTGCTTTCCCCTTGGAGGGCAATTCCACCAAGTGAGGAGGAGTGAACACCCGGCCACTGCAGGTTACGCCACTAAGGCCGGTAATGTTGGTCACCTTGGCTGACAAGGAGTCAACCTCGATTGCAGCCCTTTCTCCAAAAGCGGAAGGGGTATACTTCCATGGAACAACCTTATTGCTTTGATAGGAAAACGACGTTGGCTTGGGCACTGTCGGGGGGGTACTTGGATTTGGAGCCGGTCACATTTCTAGTGAAACATATTACTAGGGCTTTGGGGGTTGGGGGAACCTTCCTTTCTACCGACTGCATGCAAATCTGCGGTTCTTCCCTATTTCCCTCGGACACTTCGAGCTGCCCCCAGTCCATGAGCCGTTGAAGTAACTCTTCCACCGCGGGGCAGGTTTCCATGTCGTGTGATTCCCCGAGATGAAACAGACATTCGTCACTTTCGCCTCCACCATGAGAGACCATGCATGCTGCCTATAACGACTGGTAGATGAATCGTCTAGACATAGCCACATCTTCTAATCTCTTTGACCCTGACGGCCTATCCTTTTCGATGGCGTTTACACTAGTTCCTCCATGACTGGCTAGTGGATTGGTTTTAACGTTGGGGCCCTCTTCCTGAAATGATAGCCAGCCGGCATTTATTAGGTGTTGCACCTTATACTTGAATGGCAGGCAAGAGTCAATGTTGTGTCCGGGGGCTCCACTATGGTATGCGCATGTGGCATTTGAGTTGTACCACTTGGGGTACGGTGGCTGGAAGACCTTCTCGGGTATGGCCACAACCAAATGATTTTCTAATAATGAGGGCCATAACTCGGAATACGCCATGGGAACAGGAGAGAACTCGTCTCTCGGGGGGCGTCGTGCATTGTTATAGCTCGCGCCATGAGTTGTATTATTGGCTGGCCGGGGAATGGCTGGAGCCGCGTGTTGGGCAGGCATTTTTTCAGTTGCGGGAGGCCCTTCCACTTGAGTTGGGAGGGAACTTCCGGCTCGGATCAAAAAGTTTGGGTGGTTGTGTTGGTATGAGTTTTGGGCGTTTTGGGGCGTTTTCATCCATGTTGGGGCGGTGGTGACTGCGTGGGTATCTCCTTCCTTTTTCCGTGTGCCCACCACCGGGGCTCTTCTATTGTTGTTGGGGGCAGCGTTGGAGGCATATTCAAACTTGCCTTTCCTTAGTCTGGACTCAATTCTTTCTCCGGCGAAGATGAGGTCTGCAAAGTTAGCCGGCATATATCCTATCAGCTTCTCGTAGTAGAACATAGGCAACGTATCTACCATAATCGTGATCATTTCCCTTTCAGTCATAGGTGGGACGACTTGGGCTGCTAGGTCTCTCCACCTTTGAGCATATTCTTTAATGGACTCTTTTTCCCGCTTGGTCATGCTCTGATGTTGGTTCCGATCAGGAGCCATATCCGTGTTGTATTGGTACTGCCTAATGAAGGCAGTTGCCAAGTCTTTCCATGACCGGATCTGAGAAGCTTCCAGATTGGTGTACCACGCCATTGCTGCCCCAGCTAAGCTGTCTTGAAAGAAGTGCATTAACAACTTTTCGTCCGTAGAATATGCCTCCATCCTTTGGCAGTACATCCAAAGATGACCTTTTGGACACGTCGTCCCTTTATATTTATCAAAATCAGGTACTTTAAACTTGGGGGGAATGATGATGTCAGGTACTAGACACAGATCCGCTAAATCCGAGAACGGATAGTTGCCAAGGCCTTCTACCGCTCTCAGCCTCTCTTCAAGTAGATCAATCTTTCCCTTGTCTTTTGCAAAGGGAACGAGTTCTTTAACGGGTGCGGATGGAAACGGGAAGTGGTGGACTATGTTTGGTTGGGGCAACTCATGGGGGGATGGTTCCTTGAGGGGAAGTAGAGGGCCTAAATGGGCATCTCCTTCATCATCTTCTTGCAGAGGATAGTCGGCATGAGGAGGGAGCTGCCCCTCGAAGGTAGGGGCTTGGCTCAAATCATCTGGAGCGGTACGGGGAGTGAAGTCTGGAGGCAAACCATAAGGGTAGGCTTGAGGACTATACCTCCGATTAAAACCCGTCGCGTTTCTGTCTCGGCCCAAGTTTATTGCGGGCTGTAGCACCAGTTCCGCTTCCCTAGCTGTATTGGAAGCGGCCGCCGTAGCATTATCTTCTATAGTTTTTTGAAGCTTTAGCATGGCCTCCGTGATAGAAGCCATTTGATCTTTTAAGGCTGATAGGTCGGCCTTCATCTGTTCTTGCACTCCCTCTTCGTTATCCATCTTACTTCTTGATCGGGTGTTACAGGGGTGCCTTTGCGCTTTTTTAGTTATGGTGAGTTCCCTAAAGAAACAAACAGTGGTGAGTATGCCACCAAAACATGAATATGCTAATGAATGATCAGAGCACTTGGATCCACCTCAAGGCTTTTTTAGACAACGTTATGAGTTTCAGAACTTCTCTTTTTATAAAAAGGAACAAAAGGTTTTATCTAGCCAAGATCATACAGAAGTGTTACAACAGAACCTAACGGTTTCTAATTATATGGGCCATTAAATCTATCATGTGTTGACAGTAATTGATTAGCTCGTGAATTTCCTCTGGGGCTGAACACACTTCAGCGATGGCCTTTGCTTTGGCTAGTAGTCGCGGGAGGTCTTGACTTCCATTTAAGGTCAAGGCGAACCTATTCATCCACATGGTCGCTTCTTGATGCAATGCATCAATCACCCTCCCTCTTGCTTCCTTCTCGGCGTACGCTTGTGCGAAGTCCTCTACTAGTTTTTGTTCATGGGTCAAAGACTGGTTTAACTCTTCTTTGTACTGCCCTATTATCGCTAGCATGCTTTGCTCCGTGGCTTCTAAGTGTTGGGCCAAACTCCTCTTGGATCTTGAGCAAGCAGCTAACTCCTCCTTTAAGACCATGCCATGTACTCGTGACTGGTCTCTTTCCTTCTCCTGAGCTTGAGCTCATTGTTGCTGCCCCACAAAGCCCCTCGGAATTTATATCGGCCATGCTCTTCCTTGCGAGCCCTCTTGGTTTCTCGTTCGAGGGCTCTTGTGGTAGCCGCATTTTCCTCTCGTAATCCGGCACACTCTTTCCGGATGTCTGTAGCGACTGACTTGAATTTTTCTTTGGCGAGTCTTGCCTTTCCTAGCTCTGATTTTAGAGCTTGGACTTCTTCATCCTCTTCCGAAGCTTCGAAGTTCTCCTCGTTGATAATTTTCAACATGGAGAGCCAATCTAACCCTCGTGTATGAACTCTTAACCATTCATGATAACAATCGATGATGCCATTACGGATGCCCCTAAGTTCTTTATCTTTCCTTAACGGGCTTTCCCACGCCTTGTGGACTCTTTGTACAATCTTGAGACTTTGCGCACCGAAATCTCTCACAAGGAAAGGCGAGAGGCTCTCTTCCGTCGGTGCTCCCCTCATGGGGTACCCTAACTGTCTTATGGCAAGTGTGGGATTATAGTTAATACAACCCCTCGTCCCTATCAACGGGACGTTTGGGTAGTCCCCACATGAGAAGAGAACTCCCTCCTTTCCTTCCTTCCATCGAGGAAACCAGTTGATTGTGCTGCCTCCTATCCCAGCCAAGTATTGGTCCCAATCTACTCTTCTCTTTTCGACGCATGAGCGATAACTTTGTGTCGCAACGTGCCCTTCGCGGGCGAGCGAGGGCGAGGCTCACGGGTGCGCTTTCCAAAGGAGGAAAGATGCGTGGAGT